>NC_091930.1:21138871-21376371 GCF_041260155.1 Ptychodera flava | reverse complement strand
TAAAAAAATTACAAATGGATTTCGGGCGAGTTGGTATCAGGCGAATTGATATTGGGCGAGTTGTTATCGGGCGAGTTGGAATCGGGTAATTTTGTTCTTGACGGATTGGAAAAGGTGCGAGTCAAGGGTGATCGAGCCACTAAATTTTTTGCCAAAAATTTTCGTTATTTTCTTTAACAGTAAGACTTACATGTGATGATGAGGTTACGACAAAAAATCAATAAATCAAACCAGATTAATGTGGCAGCTAGAAGGATTTGAAATACACTCACTTTATCCAGTTCGAATGCTGCACTTGTTTTATAATAAAAAATCATATGAAAGTTTTAGCTATTTTTCCGCTGAAAATGTGCATAAGAATTTAAATTATCACTTCTCAGGCCTTCCAAAACAACAGTTAAAGCTGTTGCAAACTTAAATGTAATGACCACGCCTTATCCATATTTTGCAGAATTATTTTGATTTTCAATCCAACAATTTTGTTTGTTTTCACATAAATTATTGTTCAGATATTGCACATCGATTAACATCACCCCTTCCCAATATGTGAAATTGGAAAAATCACAATTTGATGAGAATTATGTCCTTTTCAAATAAGTTTTTGGGATTTTTCAAAACTTTGTATATATATCGACATTCAAACATTTAAAACCCACAACTCGAAGATAATAAAATGATCATTCAATCATCACTTACAACATCCGCTTTCATGCTAAAAAATTGGAAAAGTCACAATTTGATGAGAATTATGTCCTTTTCAAATTATTTTTTGGGATTTTTCAAAACTTTGTTAATATATATCGACATTCAAAAATTTAAAACCCACAACTCGAAGATAATACCAGATATGAACTGAATATGCTCACGTGTTTTACAACAGGTTCATTAATAGTAGTGCACTTCACAGAACAGTGAGATATATGTTATCACTATATGTAGCAGGTTTTTTTCTACTTCGCACAGTACTCTAAGAGTTTAATCACTAATTACAAAACTTATTTAATATGCAAAATAGCTGTAATTAACTTGACACTGCTCAATGCTTTATGGGACAATCAGATATCCATCAGATAAACTTTTGTAGCACGTTTTATTTAATTTAATACTGTAATTTCAGAGTAATGTCACTAATTACAAAGTTCATTAAATATGCATATAAGTCCTAAATTAATTTGACACTGTTCAATGATTCATCGCACAATTAAATATTTATCAAATCAATATCTGTAGCACGTTTCACAAAATTTTGGTGCCGAAATTTCAGAGTTATATACCTATTTACAAAGTTTATTAAATATGCAAATGAACCCTTAATTAACTTTACACTACTAAATGCTTTACAATACAGTTAGATATCTGTCGTATCAGTATATGCAGCAGTTTTCATCACATTTGATGCAGTTATTTCGGAGTTATATGACTAATTATAAGACTTCATGAAATATGCAAATGAGCTAATTATTAACTTGACACTGCTCAATGCTTCTCAGTACAATTGGATATTTATCAGATCAACATCTGTAGCAAGTTTCATAAAATTTAACGCTGTAATTTTGGAGTAATATCACTAATTACAAAGTTCATTAAATATGCAAATGAACCCTTAATTAACTCCACACAACTAAATGCTCTACACCACAATTAGATATTTGTCGGATCAGTATCTGCAGCAGATTTCATCACATTTGGTGCAGTATTTTGGAGTTATATGACTAATTACAAAACTTCATAAAATATGCAAATGACCTATTTGTTAACTTGACACTGTCAAATGCTTCTCAGTACAATTAGATATTTATCAAAACAACATCTGTACCCAATTTCACTGACTTTGGTGCCGTAATTTCAGAGTTATATACCTAATTACAAAGTTCATTAAATATGCAAATGAACCCTTAATAATTTCACACTACTAAATGCATTACACTACAGTTTTATCAGTCTGATCAGTATCTGCAGCAGATTTCATCACTTTTGGTGAAGTTATATCGGAGTTATATGACTAATTACAAACCTTCATAAAATATGCAAATGAGCTATTTATTAACTTGACACTTCCCAATGCTTCTAAGTATAATTAGATATATATCAGATCAATATTTGTTGCAAGTATCATCAAGTTTGGTGCAGGAATTTCAGAGTTATCTCACTAATAACAAAAGTTCATTAAATATGCAAATGAGAAGATAATTGACATGACACTCACAGTATCATCATAATGTTCTGAGATTGTCATCTGTGAAAAGTTTTATGAAATTTTGTGCAGTATTTCTTGATATATGTCTACACTGTCATTACCGTCTCCATAGGGAAACCATTGTACGGAAAAAAACGATATTGCATAACTTCATTAATATGCAAGCCACACTAACCAAAATCTAATCAGTTCTTGCAAGTAGCATATGGTACCTGTGTACCGAATCTGACTTTAATCCGTTCAGGCGTTTTTGAGTTATCGTGTAAACAGACAGACACACACACACACACACACACACACACACACACACACACAAACACACACACACACACACACACGGACAGACAGACAGACATCGCTATGACATCAGCCCACGTGTGAACACGTGAGCTAAAAATGATCATTCAATTATCACTTACAACATCCGCTTTCATGCTAAAAGCTCTGACAATAAGTTGAACGGAGAAAGGTTTCCATCAAAACCACGGTGTAATTTTTACAGGGAGCACGGTCCCCATACAGTGGACGTGCGCGTCCCAGAGTGCAGCTATGATGATATAACAAATGACTCGATCACCCTTACTCAGTACCCGATGTAGATATAAGCCATGGGGAGACGTAGCCGTAACCTGGCTGTCAAATGACAGCGTGATCCTTTGACGCTAGGTTTCGAAACAAGTGTGTGGTCTCTTCCTCAGTCGCTTTTTGCAACTTGCTGTCCTTGGATTTTTGTTTCACTGTTTGTGTTTTAATGATTTTAAGAAAAATAGCAATCACACTTGATAAAAATGCTGAATAAATTTAGCTCCTAAAATGCATAAAAAAGAATCTGGAAAGCCTCAAAATAGCTGTAAAGAAGACATAAAATCTCAAAATTTTCTAGGGGAGACCTAGGAACCCCCCTTCGAGAGGGGGACACATCCCCCATCGGCAGGGGGAGAGCTCGAGCCTTAACTAGCCGCCTGATAAATGTTTTCAGCCTATTGATAAAAAACTTAATGAAAACCCCGCATCCATACATACATACATACATACATACATACATACACATACATATATACATACATACATACATACATACATACATACATACATACATACATACATACATACATACATACATACATACATACATACATGCATGCATGCATGCATGACAGAGTATCACATCTTGAAATACATACAGACGTGCATTCTAAATCCCTCCACCAATACACTATCCAACAAAGAATCAATCAATTCATCCTTCCATGAATCTATATATCCATACATACATACATACATACATACATACATACATACATACATACATACATACATACATACATACATACATACATACATACATACATACACACACACACACACACACACACACACACACACACACACACACACACACACACACACACACACACACACACACACACACACACACACACACACACACACACACACACATATACATACATACATACATACATACATACATACATACATACATACATACATACATACATACATACATACTTTTTGACATCTCTATATTTCGTAAATGCAACCTTTTGAGAAATATTACTTAATGGACTGTATATAATGTTATAGTCGATAAATAATCGATATTTATCACTCAAAATGGTTCTAATATCTTTGTACAAATATCATACTAAAGCTTGTTTGCACATAACTATTTACGTTTTAAATTTTGTACGCCTTCGTTAAATACATAGCTACACGATACATTAATTTTTACTTTTCTGTGATAATGATTACTTATATACACAATTCAACCGTGGGCTCCCTTATTTTATGTGATAAATTTAATCGAACACAAAAACAACAGTCACTGGCGTACATTTTTTTATAGGAAAGAAACCCATACAACGACATTTAGTATAAAATGTAGACAATTTGCTTTGTATACGTAACAAGATATACTTGGTTATCGTTTTAGATCATTCACAAAACTGAAGTACTGCGCCGATATTCTCGAAGACCGTCCATTGAACTGTTCAGTAAAGCAAGCAAGGTAGATACCATGTAGCCGAAATCTTTACACCAGCTTGCCGAGCCAGATTACTAGTAGTTTGGGACTGCTGGCAGTTTCTTCGGCTTGGGCTGGATTCATGGGGGGTCACCCTGTTTTTGACTTTTGTGATTTGGGGTCACCATGTTTTTGAAATGCACAATGTGATTCAGTGTGATTTTGAATTTCGATACGGGCTTATACTTGCCTAAAATGCATCGTGTCAGCCAGAAAATTCCTCATTTTGTTGAAGTTTTCGGCGCGCCCTTCGGTCGCGTAACTTCAATAATTATAAGCCATAATTTTCAGAGCCCCCTCCAAGACAAAAATTTTAATATATCAGACACACACACACACACACACACACACACACACACACACATATATATATATATATATATATATATATATATATATATATATATATATATATATATATATATATATATATATATATATATATATATATATATATGTAACCGGGTAATTAAACTGACAATTAAATTTAGCCAGATAATTAAACCCGACCAAGGTTCATATCACACAATAAACAAACCAGGAAAGAATGATTATCGTACAATTTGCGTTGCAGTTTATATTAAAGGTTTATTTTACTACACACTAATGATGATAAAAAGTATACAATGATTAGCCGGCAATACTGTTTAAACATACAGAAACTCTAGACACGCCCCTATCCAAGTTCATATCAATTACAGTGTTCACTCAATAGACACTCTCCAGAATTGTTCAGGGTTCAGAGTCCACGTCGATCCTGTTGCTACGGTTACAAATTCCGTGTCGTAACCTCTTCCAGTTCGGGTGGGAAACTGATTCACACAAAACGTCCTCCAGACAGTTCTCCTTTGGGATTAACTCATTAGCAGTCCAAACGCTTCCGTCAATGGGTTGGTATGTCGGGAAACTAGAAGTTCATAAGCCATGCAAAAAGAGAAGAGCACTTACAAGTTACATAAGCTCTTTGAGTCAGTAGATCGTAATATCAGCTGGGTCTTAATCCATGGCATGGCAATGCCATTCTAGTCACTATGTCAAGTTGAACAAGTTCATTTTCTGTTGATCTATTGGTATTCAAAAATCAAAACAAAAAAACAAAACTACTAAACAAATCAATCTATTACTATGGAAGCTTGAGATTCAGAATGGCTCACAGTCCAATTGGGAAAGCACATGGCCTCTCCAATCTGCCTCACAATGGGTGTGGTCTCAAACTTCAGAAATACACCATGAAACACGTTACAAATTCAGTATTGCAACAAATGTCAAAACCTACCTAGAAGTTCATAAGCCATGCAAAAAGACCAACCACGTCGTCTTGGTTACTGGCAAGAAGAACTAATTCCCTTAGACCGAGTCTCTGCTCTCACAACCACACCACTCCACGCAGTATCTGTCTGCTCGCAGTGCATTGTGGGGATAACGGCAATCAAGGAATTCCATCTGATTACTTAACTGTCAGATGGGATGGAAGATCAAATCACGCGACACTTACTTCGTAACCGGGTTACACATTCCCTCAGAAGCTTACACACTCCGGGTGTAAGTGAACTCCCATGACAGATAATCACAACTCAATAATGCAAATTCCAAAGCAGAAACCAGAAAAGAAGGTCACTTGACCTACGGAACACCAAGTGAAACAAATGAAAAGCCACACAACTTTCACAAATGGAGGTGTTGATGTTTACATGCCATAAAACGTGCAATAAGTTCCTATTCCCCTCAGGAACAAAACATGTCATGTGTGATCCTTCATTGCAGTTACTCTCTTCATCCCAATACTCCCTCCATCTATGCTACACAAAACTAACAACAACACAAGGGCACTGACACACCTGTGCCATGCGTGGTATCACCCATCTTGCGGGTGATGTGACGACTGACGACGTGGTTGGTCTTTCCCATTTTTTAAACCTCTAGTTCCGAGACATTAATGTAAAAACAAACTGCAACAAACTGTACGATAATAACTCATTCTATCCACATCCCGGACGAGCCCCCAATTTTGTAACCGGGTAATTAAACTGACAATTAAATTTAGCCAGATAATTAAACCCGACCAAGGTTCATATCACACAATAAACAAACCAGGAAAGAATGATTATCGTACAATTTGCGTTGCAGTTTATATTAAAGGTTTATTTACTACACACTAATGATGATAAAAAGTCTACAATGATTAGCCGGCAATACTGTTTAAACATACAGAAACTCTAGACACGCCCCTATCCAAGTTCATATCAATTACAGTGTTCACTCAATAGACACTCTCCAGAATTGTTCAGGGTTCAGAGTCCACGTCGATCCTGTTGCTACGGTTACAAATTCCGTGATGTAACCTCTTCCAGTTCGGGTGGGAAACTGATTCACACAAAACGTCCTCCAGACAGTTCTCCTTTGGGATTAACTCATTAGCAGTCCAAACGCTTCCGTCAATGGGTTGGTATGTCGGGAAACTAGAAGTTCATAAGCCATGCAAAAAGAGAAGAGCACTTACAAGTTACATAAGCTCTTTGAGTCAGTAGATCGTGATATCAGCTGGGTCTTAATCCATGGCATGGCAATGCCATTCTAGTCACTATGTCAAGTTGAACAAGTTCATTTTCTGTTGATCTATTGGTATTCAAAAATCAAAACAAAAAAACAAAACTACTAAACAAATCAATCTATTACTATGGAAGCTTGAGATTCAGAATGGCTCACAGTCCAATTGGGAAAGCACATGGCCTCTCCAATCTGCCTCACAATGGGTGTGGTCTCAAACTTCAAAAAATACACCATGAAAACACGTTACAAATCCAGTATTGCAACAAATGTGAAAACCTACCTAGAAGTTCATAAGCCATGCAAAAAGACCAACCACGTCGTCTTGGTTACTGGCAAGAAGAACTAATTCCCTTAGACCGAGTCTCTGCCCTCACAACCACACCACTCCACGCAGTATCTGTCTGCTCGCAGTGCATTGTGGGAGATAACGGCAATCAAGGAATTCCATCTGATTACTTAACTGTCAGATGGGATGGAAGATCAAATCACGTGACTTACTTCGTAACCGGGGTTACACATTCCCCTCAGAAGCTTACACACTCCGGGTGTAAGTGAACTCCCATGACAGATAATCACAACTCAATAATGCAAATTCCAAAGCAGAAACCAGAAAAGAAGGTCACTTGAAGGTCACTTGACCTACGGAACACCAAGTGAAACAAATGAAAAGCCACACAACTTTCACAAATGGAGGTGTTGATGTTTCCATGCCATAAAACGTGCAATAAAGTTCCTATTCCCTCAGGAACAAAACATGTCATGTGTGATCCTTCATTGCAGTTACTCTCTTCATCCCAATACTCTCTCCATCTATGCTACACAAAACTAACAACAACACAAGGGCACTGACACACCTGTGCCATGCGTGGTATCACCCATCTTGCGGGTGATGTGACGACTGACGACGTGGTTGGTCTTTCCCATTTTTAAACCTCTAGTTCCGAGACATTAATGTAAAAACAAACTGCAACAAACTGTACGATAATAACTCATTCTATCCACATCCCGGACGAGCCCCCAATTTTGTAACCGGGTAATTAAACTGACAATTAAATTTAGCCAGATAATTAAACCCGACCAAGGTTCATATCACACAATAAACAAACCAGGAAAGAATGATTATCGTACAATTTGCGTTGCAGTTTATATTAAGAGGTTTATTTCACTACACACTAATGATGATAAAAAGTCTACAATGATTAGCCGGCAATACTGTTTAAACATACAGAAACTCTAGACACGCCCCTATCCAAGTTCATATCAATTACAGTGTTCACTCAATAGACACTCTCCAGAATTGTTCAGGGTTCAGAGTCCACGTCGATCCTGTTGCTACGGTTACAAATTCCGTGTCGTAACCTCTTCCAGTTCGGGTGGGAAACTGATTCACACAAAACGTCCTCCAGACAGTTCTCCTTTGGGATTAACTCATTAGCAGTCCAAACGCTTCCGTCAATGGGTTGGTATGTCGGGAAACTAGAAGTTCATAAGCCATGCAAAAAGAGAAGAGCACTTACAAGTTACATAAGCTCTTTGAGTCAGTAGATCGTAATATCAGCTGGGTCTTAATCCATGGCATGGCAATGCCATTCTAGTCACTATGTCAAGTTGAACAAGTTCATTTTCTGTTGATCTATTGGTATTCAAAAATCAAAACAAAAAAACAAAACTACTAAACAAATCAATCTATTACTATGGAAGCTTGAGATTCAGAATGGCTCACAGTCCAATTGGGAAAGCACATGGCCTCTCCAATCTGCCTCACAATGGGTGTGGTCTCAAACTTCAGAAATACACCATGAAAACACGTTACAAATTCAGTATTGCAACAAATGTCAAAACCTACCTAGAAGTTCATAAGCCATGCAAAAAGACCAACCACGTCGTCTTGGTTACTGGCAAGAAGAACTAATTCCAAGATACTGACTTCTGTTCTTTGTACTGTTAAACGGGGACTTCAATCATACTGTGATGTTGTCTTTTCTCGGAGTGGTATAAATCAAATGTGGATATTAAAAAATTCGAAGGAACTCTTGGAAAATTTGAAATCAAGATCTGTTTCAAAAATAACATCTATTAAAACTTTCGATTTTTCCACATTGTATACCACAATACCACATGATAAATTGAAAGAACGCTTGAAAAACATCATCAACCAAGCATTTTTCTACAAAAACGGTTCACGCCGTTACAAATATGTGGTATTAGGGTATAATTCTACATATTTTGTTAAAAATACAACTAATGCTAAAGTGTTTTATACCGAGAAAGACATTATCAGTATGCTTGATTTCCTCATTGACAACATATTTGTTGAATTTGGAGGACACATTTTCCAACAGTGTCTACCTGGAATTCCTATGGCACTAACTGTGCTCCCTTACTTGCCGACTTATTTCTGTTCTCATATGAGGCAGAATTTATCCAGAACCTAATCAAGCTGAAAAAAGTCTCTGTAACTCGAACTTTCAACCTTAAACATTTAGATACATAGACGATGTTACTTCATTGAATAACTGTGAATTCAGTGACTATATCTCGCTATGATTTATCCTCCGGAATTGGAGATTAAAGAAACGGCCTCTTCTACTTCATATCTGGATATTTTACTTGAATTTGACTCCAATGGTCACCTTCCTACTAGACTATATGACAAGAGATGATTTCAACTTTAGTATAATCAATTTTCCACACCTCATCAGTAATATTCCACTCTCACCTGCTTATGGGGTATACATTTCCCAGCTTATACGATATGCAAGAGCATGCAGTTCATATGGTGATTTTGTAGAGAGACATGGCCATCTCTCTTTCAAACTGTTAAATCAAGGTTACACCAGAGCAAGACTTGTCTCTACATTCAAACGCTTTTTTGGCAGGTATCGCAAGTTGGTAGATAAATACAATATCTCTCTTCGACAAATGATCACTGATGGCATCGGTGACATTGGGCCTTAGTTAGTGACCACTACCTATCTGACTTACAGATTGATATATGGCGGGTGCCACATGTGGGGCAGGATGCGCTTACTATTTTCGAAACACCTGACATCACTTCTTGGTCTTTTGGCCAGAGGTCCA
This sequence comes from Ptychodera flava, assembly GCF_041260155.1. NCBI lineage: Eukaryota > Metazoa > Hemichordata > Enteropneusta > Ptychoderidae > Ptychodera > Ptychodera flava. The sequence goes on along the minus strand of NC_091930.1, from coordinate 21,366,499 downwards.
TATATCTTTCTTTCATGAATTTGACTTTGTTGTACCGTCTATTTACTGTCTGTTCTGTGCTGTTTTGTGTCTATGTTTACAACTATTGTCTTACACAAATTTTGACCTAGTGTTATTGGATTATGGATTGGTATGATTGCGATTTTTTTCCTTAGACCGAGTCTCTGCCCTCACAACCACACCACTCCACGCAGTATCTGTCTGCTCGCAGTGCATTGTGGGGGATAACGGCAATCAAGGAATTCCATCTGATTACTTAACTGTCAGATGGGATGGAAGATCAAATCACGTGACTTACTTCGTAACCGGGGTTACACACACACACACTATATATATATATATATATATATATATATATATATATATATATATATATATATATATATATATATAGATTTATTCCGCCTCTGACAGTAAGCTGTCTCCCGAAGGTGCTCGTGATACTCAGCGATTTTTGCTGTCTTTTCCGAAATTGCTCCTCATTTTGTGACCTACATGTGTGCATGAAGATACCCTGAAGCTGACGACGTGAAAACTGCACTCGGTAGTCAATAGTACTGCCATAGTCTGCAATTTTTGAATTGCCCAGGGCCTTTGGCCTTTGGCTACCTCGCCATTGCACATATCATTTCAGCATTCTTATGTAAATCAACATGAGGTGCTACGATTGTGGATCGACAAATTCTGTGACTCTTGCGATATGTGACGAACTATTATGCCCTGAATGTGAGGAGAAACGGTTTCCTGGCACTATGCGTAGACGTCAAGAACGCAAATTAGGCAAACAGAAACAAAATTCTGTCGTAAATTTAATCATCAACAAAGTAACAGGGCGGACGAATCAACAGGTGCTGATGATTCCAGTACGAAAATATGTGACACGTCAAAGAATAAGCGTGGGGAGTCGTCATCGTCTAAGGACGTACTGATCGTGAATGAGCTGCTCTGCTTTCTGGTAAATAAGATGGATGTTATGCCTACTGACATTTTGTCCAAGGTCTGTTGCGATTTCTATGAAGATTCTCAAAATGAAATTCGAAAAAAGAGCTATTCGACCTGTGTTCGTCGGCTACTTCTTCTCGCTTCAGACGAAGACAAGGCCAGAACAAAAAGTTGAATAATGTTCAAGATATACTGAATTTGTTACATGAAGTTGATCCGGAGGTGATACCGTCCTTTGTAGCAGTTGATTTAGGTAATCTACCACCCATAACACAAAATCATATTGATATCTCTGTTCTGATGCAACAGATGTCATCGATCAAGTCTGATATCACTTCACTGAAGGAGTGTACAAAGCATTCTTTACAATTGAACTCTCATCTTGAAGATGAAATCGAGCTATTGAAAAACTCACAATCATTGAATCGAGTAAATTGTATATCAGAAGTGAATGACAAATCCGTTGCGTGTCATTCTGAGATAGACGAAAACCGGCCACAACCAGTTGCGTGTGTTGAACAAGAAATTATATCTGTCTTGAATGCACCAACACCGCATAAGCAACAGGAGGAAAACACCAAAGTCATGGAATTGTTTAATTCAGGTTCCCCGAGGAAGACCGTATCGCCGACGAAATCTTATGCAAAAGCTCTGAAGTGTATACCACCACAACCAAGCGCGGGCCAAATTTATGATCAAACATCTGTGCACGAGAATTCGAGTATTACTGACTCCTCAAAGGTCGATTCCTTCAAATTAGTGACAAGAAAGAAAAGACAGAAACGAAGTCCAGTTATCGGTACTTCGCTCATATCTGACTGCGTTGTTCACGGAATAAATACAGAACCAACTGTACATATTTTTGTTAGTCGTCTGGGTCCTGATACTTCGTCAACACAACTGACTGATTACATCAAGAAGACATTTCATTGTATCTCAGTTATTGAATGTGAACAACTTTCCACCAAGTATGATTCTTATTCATCTTTTCGGATGACCATGAAAGGAGTTGCGTATAGTGATATAGTATGCTCTGAAAAATGGCCTTGCGGAGTTTTGGTTCGAAAGTTTTACCGTAGTCGTTCCAAAAAAGCATCCACAGAACAATGAAATAGGGTCTTATAATTGTAGATCAGTTAAATCGTCGGTTGCAGATGTTGAAAACCTCTGCAATATGGTTGATATTTGTCTTTTGCAAGAGCATTGGCTCTTTAAAGACGAACTGTCTTTGCTCTCATTAATACATGATGATTTTCAGGCTTTTGGAGTTTCTGCAATTGACACAAAGGAAGGCTTATTTGTCGGCCGTCCGTACGGCGGCACAGCCATACTTTGGAAAAAATCATTGGCGAGTATCATCACTCCCAAAACGTATAATGACCCAAGAATCATTGGTGTAGAGGTTTCGTTTAACTTTTGTACTTGCCTGTTACTTTGTGTTTATCTCCCCACGGATTGTCATGAAAATTTTGATGTTTTTAGTTACTATTTGGGCAAAATTCACTCTATAATACAGGATTCTGGTACACCATACACGATTGTAATGGGAGATATGAATGCTGACCCTAATAAGACCTTTGGTAGAGAATTAATTTCCTTTTGTAATGATTATAACTATGTTATTGCTGACATGTCACATTTTGGTCAAAGTTCAGATGTGTATACATATAAAAGTGAAGCCCATGGTTCAACCTCCTGGCTTGACCATTGTCTGTGTACCAAGGCCGCATATAGCGCACTTTCAGATATTCAAATTGTCGATGATTTCTTTTCATCTGATCATCTGCCATTCATTTGTCAATTCGCCTTTAGTACTACAGTGAGTTCTTCTTGTGATAGAAATTCTAGTGACACCTGTTCGCAGGTCAATTGGAAAGGAGTTGACTGGTCAGCTGTTGCTGACTCGGATATTCAAAGATATGCACTTCGTTCCGATTTCTATTTGTCACAAATTCAGATTCCCGGCGATTTGATTTATTGTAAAAATCCAAACTGCTGCCACCATCAACATATCAGTCAAATTTCTTCGTACTATAACTCAATTTGTAATGCTTTGACCAAGGCAAGTGATGACGTTTTCTGTTCAAGCAAACCAAAGCGCTACCATTCAATTCCAGGATGGAATGATGTCGTCAAAGAAGCACACAGTGCAGCACATCTTGCGTACAGTATTTGGCGATCAGCTGGTAAACCAAGGACTGGCCCGATTTCTGAGCAAATGCGGCGCACGAGATCCGTTTTCAAATATACCTTGAGAAAATGCAGAAAAGATGAAGCCACCAGGCGAGCTGATAGCATGGCAAACGCCCTTTTGGAAAATAAGCAAAATTCTTTTGGGCTGCTGTTTCCAGTGTGAATAGTAAAAAGGTCCCTTTGGCGACTTGTGTAAATAATGCAAAGGGTGATCAGAATATTGCTAATATGTGGGGTAGTCACTTTCACGAACTCATGAATTCTGTGAATAATGTGAAGCACAGGATGTATGTACAAAATTCACTAGACTCGATCCCCTATGCTGAAGAGATGTATATAAATGTCGATGAAATTCGTAATATCATCAGTAAGCTAGTCATGGGAAAATCACCGGGCAGTGATGGTATTGGGGTAGAGCATTTGCGTTATGCTAGCAGTAAATGATTATCCATCTTGCAATGTGTTTCTCTTCAATGTTAATACATGGCTTTGTTCCCGAAAATCTCACCAATGTGATTCCCTTGGTGAAGGACAAAACGGCTGATTTGTCGAGCAAGAGCAATTATCGACCAATTGCACTGACCAGTGTCTTGTCTAAAATCTTGGAGCGTGTTCTGTTAAATCGTTGCGCAACACAACTTGAAACCTCTGAATACCAGTTCGGTTTCAAAAGGAAGCACAGTACTGATATGTGTGTTTTCCTCCTAAAAGAAACCATCAGGTATTATAAGAAGAATGGAAGTTCAGTGTATGTATGCTTCCTTGATGCCGAAAAAGCTTTCGACAAGGTAACCATTTCACTCTATTGAAGAAGTTAATTGAGAGGCATGTTTCTCTTTACATTGTTCGTATTCTTAAATTTTGGTTTATTTCCCAAACATTTTGTGTTCGTTGGGGAAAAAGCAATTTCGTCCACTTTTACTGTGTCAAACGGAGTGCGTCAAGGTGGCATCATGTCTCCCATACTTTTAATGTATACATGGATGACCTTAACAAGGCTTTGTCTGCCTGTGGGATCGGTTGTGAAATAGGTGGTACAATGTTGAATAATTTATCGTATGCAGATGATATGTACTTAGCAGCGCCTTCTATCAAGGGTCTAAGAAAACTACTCAAAATTTGCCACAATTTTGCTGAAGAGAATGATATTGTATATAACGTTTTAAAAACAAAATGTATGTGTTTTAAATCTCGAAACAAATGCAGAATTATTCCACCAATTACCCTTAGGGGTTATAGTATTGATTTTGTGTCAAAATTTGTGTATCTTGGTCATGTTTTTACATTAGACTTAAAGGATGATGATGATATCGCCTCCCAACGTAGGGCATTATGTGGTAGAGCAAACTTACTTCTAAGAAAGTTTCGTAATTGCTGTTTGAGTGTTAAGTTACGACTTTTTAATACTTTTGTAATAACATCTATTGTGCTCAACTTTGGTGTGATTTTAATGTTTCGTCCATTCGTAGCCTGCATGTTTGTCACAATAATGCTTTGCGCAGGTTTTTAGACTTATCGCGAAATGCTAGTATCTCAGCTGCCTTTGTTGAAAATCGTGTAAATAATTTTCCAGTCTTTAGAAGAAGACTTGTGTACAGTCTTGTCCGGAGACTGCAATGTACCGACAACAGTCTTCTAAGAGTTTTACTTTTGTCAGACTGTAGGTATTCTGGATTACAATCTTATGGAGACAGCTTCTGTATCGTTAGTCTTAGAATTGCTTTTATTGTCTCTCAGTTCCTGTTTTTTAATGTGTGTTTGTAATCTGCCTGTACTTTCTTGTAGTTTGGTGTTGTGCTTTTTTGGTGTACTGTGTAGCTTTTTTGATTCTATGGACGGTCCTTGTACCTGTCTGAAATAAAGTTTAATAATAATAATAATAATAATAATATATATATATATATATATATATATATATATATATATAATATATATATATATATATATATATATATATATATATATATATATATCAGAGATATATGGATGTTTAATATTTATCGGCGCGCCCTTCGGGCGCGGAACTTTAATATATCAGAGATATATGTAACTGAGAGAAATATCTTGATGTCTGTAAATTTAAAGTCTGTTTTGCAAAGTGTACGAATCATTATGAAATCTTCAGGTCATATGAAAAGCATGACACAGTTCTGATGCTTTTCTGTTTTCTCTATGAGAATTTAGTATTAGAAAGCAACATGCACTAATATTTCATCATCAAATTTTTTTTACAACAGTTCTTGCCATCTCCTTATGCATAAAATTGTGGAGTACATTAACAGCTTATTCAAAATACAGTATTCCAATTTTGGATTTGACACTTTTAAGTTCCTATCTTACAACTGACATGCATCAATTTTGTTGGAACATAGAATGCCTGAATGTTATATATGTTATATATATAATATATATATATATATATATATATATATATATATATTGAACCGGGGATGTGTGAATGTTATATATATATATATAACATTCACACATCCCCGGTTCATATATATATATATATATATATATATATATATATATATATAAGGGGATGTGTGAGTGTATATATATATTGTTGAGTTTATATTCCACCTTTTATTTTACCTTTGTCGTGCGCGCGGGGATCTCCCTGTTTTTGAAAGTTTGAATAAGGGGGGTCAGCCACTTTTTGACGTCGGCAAAAAAGTCCACCGCCCCTCTGCCCCTCCCCGAACCGCAGAAACTGACTAGTCTCTTAACTTTCTGGTCCATGGGTTGTCATAATCGTGCAGAACGCTTATTGTGACAGAAAGGGGATGTGTGAGAGTATATGGCTAATGCATGGTATGAAAAGATCATGGACTTCGAATATCTGCAGAAAGGTCCTTTGCCATTGTAGCTAAGACTAAAGTAGATAATATTGTGTGCCTAGCATAGGTTTTAGCTTATAGGTGTTTGCTGTGAGTCCCTATGTGCTGGTATACCATAACTTACCTTAAGTAGTCACAGTAATTTTTTGCAAGGGTTTAATCTCGTATCAATGCATACGGATTTCTTAACATCATGTACTTATTCGTACAAGTAGTGCTAAAGAATCGTTACCTATGTGTCTGATTACAGGGAATGATTTTCTATAATTTACTGCGTGGTTCAATAGCACGAAATGCCAATACTTAGATTTTTCACAATAAACTAGTTTCAAAAACTGTTGATCCAAGAACGCATAATAAGCTGTACTTATGGAGACGGTATATTGACGGTATATATACTTATTTCGAAATGCTTTTTTACCACGTATCGCTATGACGAATATGCTCTTCAGCGCTTGTAAGCACTACACGAAAAACTACACAGTCCAATGGAAGTGATAAACAGTGACTATAGAAGTTGTATCTTTAAAAAAAATACTATTCGTTAGGCTTACAAGTCACTCAACAGGGACAAGTTCATGTAGTGTATAAATAAAATAAAAACCTTTTCAAATTATTGAACACGCTATTTTCTCAATTGTACGTGTTGAGCTTTAATTTCAACTCTTCGTTCCCTAGTCATGCGAATGCAGTGTATAACATTTGAAATAAAGGTTCGACACAAATCATTTATTTTGATTCATTGAAATAGTAAATAGTGTATGATGTTTTGTAAGCCCAATTATTTACACTACGCATAAACTTCCGCATGCTTGCATCAGTAACTATATTTTACTTCCCTCCATCCCATTAATTAGATACAAATGTGCTGCCCACCCACAGAAAATAACGCTCGTTCACCACGCCAACCACTGGAATACCTTTCAATTAGTAGAAACGTGTTTGATGAAACTTCCATAGCATATTCATGTATTTTCCATGCAGACTAGGACACTCTACTCCACACTCCCTCATGCGTAGGACACTGTAATATGTCACACTGAGCATCAAGCAAAATTTATTACCACATATGGCTCGGTTCAGTGGCCTATCGAGTTTGACTTTGTTAAATATCACAAGTTACAGAAATTTTGATGTTGATGACTGTTCATAACGTTCTCGTTTTTGACATATATCCCTAGGAATTTGTTTTTTATCCCTGATAAAGATAATTAGTTTGTCAAAGTTTTTTGCCATTAAGGCTATTGTCGTATCTGTGTTCTCTGAAGATGAGGCATTCTTCACTGAATCGGTGTCTTGAACGGCTGATAGAAATTGGTAAACGGTTATAAAATTCTGAACCGTAATAAAAAAGATGTTTCGGATATGAAATTGGCATTTGCCTTATTTATAAACTTCTATACATGTCACGTTTGTGCCAATTGTCCATATTTAACTCTTAAATGATAAGCACTACTTCACGTAAAAAAGGTTGCTTCAAGCCTTGGCCATCAAAATCCGACGTCTCACGAACTCTTCCGAAGGTTAACGAAGGTTTGTTGATGTATTAATAGAATTATTCCTGTGCAAACCGGTTTATCTGGAACAAGAGTGTAGTGGCAGGGTGTCGCTTATGTGCCTGAGTGCAGAATGTTGTGCATATATCAGGAAGGTCACGACCTCCCTAGATATTTACAGCAAGAACTAGAAATGTCCACAACCAGTTAGTGGCTCGAGTTGGGAAAAGTTTTCGGTAAAGTGTCCGAGAGATATTAGTCATGGTGTTACGTGTCATTTATGCGTCGAAAACGTCTAAAGAGATATCTCGTCTTTGGTAACCCTGAACATATAGTTAGCCGCAGTACCATTTTTCGGCAAATGTCAGAAAAGTGATTTACAATCATGACCCTGGTAGATTTTTTCCTTAGTCCATCCAATCGTTTACAAAATACTCTCAAAGCAGGGCATAATTCTTTATTGACGTGCGCGTTTTTTTACTTAAAAGTGAAAAATATTTCGCCAAATCATCTTACGCATTGATACGCGCAGAAAGTGCAAAGAAAGCACTGTGCAGATTGAAATTTGTCCAATTTTGATATAAATGACCGAGTGAAATTACTACATATTGATATTTGCTTACATTTTGACTGCTATTCTTTGATTTTAAGATAAAAAACGGTTTACCAAATAACGTTACCTTTGGGGCCTATGTTTGTTTGCGTTTGCCAGGCAAGCTTCATTGAAAATATATTTGTTTTTCTACTTCAATACTTCAACATTCTGTGTAGCCTTTTTTAAATTAAATTATAATTTAAGGTACCAATGTCAGCATGGACATATACCACCTTGATAGCAATACAAAATTCGATACAAAATCCTATTTTATTTGACTTTGGGCATGGCCTAGTAATGGCTTGTAAGGGACTGGTCAGTTCCTTAGGCCTGGGGCGGTGGAATTTCTTTTTTTCCGAAGTCAAAAAGTGGCTGACCAACCCTATTCTAACTTTTGAAAACGGGGTGACCCCCCTATTTTAACTTTTGAAAACAGGGTGACCCCCCTATTCTAACTTTTGGAAACAGGGTGACCCCCCTATTCTAACTTTCAAACAGGATGACCCCCTATTCTAACTTTTCAAACAGGGTGACCTCCCGCCCGCAACAAAGGTAAAACAAAATGTGGGAATAAATTATATATATATATATATATATATATATATATATATATATATATATATAATATATATATATAATATATATATATATATATATATATATATAGAGGCGCCATATTGATTTGTACCGAGTAACACGTTAATTTCAACGCTCGTGAATTGCAATCGAGTTATTAAGCCAGAAGCGGCTTATCACACCTACAGAAGTCTAAGACTGTCTTCATAACAAGGTGAAGTCATGGGTATCGCACTTATCGCAACCTTTTGAAACTTAAAAAGAAACAGTATGACTTGCAGAAGCAGAAGAGTTTACTTGATGCCGCTATGGATTCAAACTCAGGGCGCTTTTGGTCTATGTTGAGACAGTTCACCCCAGGTCCACCTGATTCAATTTCCCCGAAGGAATGGTTTGATTATTTTGCTGATTTATTCAACACTCCTGGGAATATTGATGATGCTAATAATGATTTCTATGTAGAGATTGAAGATTTTGTAAATGAATATTTTACAGGATCCCGGGTAAATGATGATATGCAAGATATTACTTTATTGGATACTTACTTACTTGACAGTCAAATATCACTTGATGAATTAGACATGGCTATTAGTAAGCTAAAGACGGGAAAGGCTGCAGGTATCGATGGTATGCCAGTGGAGATTTTTAAATTTAGTTGTAACGAATTCAGAATAATTTTGCTCAACCTGTTTAATGGTATTCTTAATTCTGGTTGTTTTCCCTCTGAATGGGTGAAAGGCATGATAGTACCTCTTTTTAAGAAAGGGGCTCGTGACTCAGTTTGTAACTATAGAGGCATTACCTTACTTCCTATTGTAAGTAAGATTTTCTGTAATATAATGTATGTTCGTTTGCTTGATTTTGTTGAAACCAACTGTCCTATTTCAGAAGCTCAGTCGGGTTTTAGAAAAGATCGAAGTACTGTAGACAATCTTTTTGTTCTTGACTCTGCAGTCTGGAAATATTTGTCAAAACATATTCCAAGAGAAAGCAGAATGTGTCAGATGTGTAAATTAAATCAGGTGGAAACTGAATTTCACTTCTGTTTAGTTTGCCCTGTATTTCATAATTTAAGACAAGCTTTTTTACCATCATTCTTTTGGGAGTTCCCATCATATAACAAATTTTCAATTCTTTTATCATCAAAGAACCCAAATACTTTAATTAATTTATCTAAGTTTATATTTTACGCTTTGAAGTCAAGAGAAAAGTCACTCAGAAACGAACCGCTGTAAATTTCATGTTGTTTAGTTTTATGCATATTTCGCCTCACTGTGTCGAAACTTATTTCTTATTTTTTGTACTGTATTGTAAATAAGGCCGGAGGCCTCTATTACTGAATAAATTATCATATCATATATATATATATATATATATTAAACATTCAGTCATTCTGTGTTTTAATGAAATTGTTGTCATGTAGGCTGTAATAGGAACTTACAAGTTTCAATTCTTAAGTTTGAATACAGTATTTTGAATGAGCTGTGAATGCATTTCACACGTTCTATACATAACAAGAAGTCCAGAACAGTTGTAAGAAAAATGTGGTTGTGAAATATTTTTGTTTCCAATACTGAATTCTCAGAAAAGTTAAAATAGCTAATATTAGTTTCAATAATACTGGAAATAGCTCTTTTTTTAGTAAATTCTCGTTGAGGTAAATTATATATCAACCAATCAATACTGATTGCAGCTTCCAACGTGTACAAATCATGGTACTTATCAGTGTATGCCTTTGATCGTAAAATAGTACAGACATTAACTTGCATATGGCCTCATTGGTTTATCCAACAAGTTGAATATATTATGTTGCAGCTCGAGAATAATACGACAAAAGTGGTAGTTGTTTTATTGTGATGGATATAATGTTCAATTCAGAACAATTTTACCTCGTCAAAGTACATTAGCCTACAGTCATTAAAAATTGAAACGAATATTTTTGTTAAGAATTTAGAGTCGGTTAGAAAGGACTCGTAAAAGGTATAAAGTGTTTAAAACAAAAAAAACGACCGTTAGCTTCTTAAAACATGGATACTAAACGATCAGTGATTATTTATCTTCACAGTTTAGCAAAGTCCGAAGAGAAGGTAATTTAAGCTACTCGTGTATTATAAACGAAAATTTCTGCCAAAAAGCCCCTTCTCTGGAAAATCCAGGAACGGAAGCCAAGCTATGTAATAGGCGAAACCGAGCATGATATCTCCTGTGAGCCACTTCATTATCTCATGAGTACACAATTATCTATATTAGGTCAGTAAATATGGTCCATACATTGTAACTCATTATAATTTTATTTTCATACTCAAACAATACTCATGGGTGCGTTAATACGATTATTGAGAAAAATGAGTATAGTATGATCTGAGACGGATTATTTTAATGGACGTTGTGATTTTGAACATGTTTTGGTAAAGTTGTCAACATGCGTGAAAGAACCTTTTACTGAGACTTTGTTTCTCACGAGCCCAAAATAGAGTATTAATTAGACTGATATATTTTTCTTTGAATGTACAGACGACAGTAATTGGTATACGGAGTACCTCATTATTGTACAGCAGATAGTAAGTCTCTGACTCTATCTATTCGTATTTATTTTGGGGCTATTCCATCCATCATCAATGCAATCATAATTTAATCAAGGACTTTGCTGGAATTTCTTTTCGCCATTCGTTTATATTTTGGAGAAAACTTAATCATATCGATGTTAAAGTTGTCTATTAGATTATCAACTACCGATTGGTATCAGTGTTTGTCAGTCCTGCTGGGCAAAAATTCGCAGGAAACGATTTACAATTAGATACTATTCTCAATATTTTTCTTCGTTCAACTCGGAAAATTACTCGTGACGTAATGACCGTTCGACAAGTGGTGATTACGTCACTAGTATTTTATTAAATATTAGGGAATAATATACTTATCACATGCACAAGCCCAGAATTCGTTATTTTTTGCAAAGTAAAAGAAGTTTTCCATGACGATTCCGCATTTAAACTTTTGAACTACTTTAGGAATACGCAATGTGCAAGTTGTCAATCATTTCCAGTCGTCCTTCGCGTGAGCGAGGAACACGGCGTTCACGTTCGTTCGTGTATAGAGCAAATGCTAGACGACCTCTCGGTCTACACTTACCTTCCGCAAAGTAAGCTTATATACTCTATTTCAAAGATAGCATAGGCCTAGAAATTTATCTCAGACGAAGATACGCTATTTTTCGGGAACAAAAATCGACCGAATCTCGACAGCGCGAACACTGTAAAAGTCACGCCTGACCCTGGTGGCTGTAATGCTTACGAAACCCATGGTAACACGACCAGCTTCGAGTTACTAGGTCAGAACATTGGCTGTACGCATCTTATACAAACCCGTTAAGCGTGCGCAGGCGCAAAGGGTGTTTTTTATGTATACAATAAAGTCACTAATTGACCTATTCACGTGTCGAAACGGAGGGCTTCGTACTGCTTAAAAAATCATCTACTGCAGCACTGTCAGATTCACACAGGCCGCTTCCCACGATAGTAAAAATTGATTCAGCTCGATTGACAAGATTTAGTATTACGAAAAGTATCTGGAAGGTTACGCTGCCACTGTAAGACCAGGGTCGCGTCATCTGGACGTTTTGCAGGTAAGTTGAATACCAAGGTCGCCATGTCGGAGTCGGGCCCACTAAGGTGACTATAGGAGGTATTTGGTATATTTATGTGACTATCCACATCGCGTTACCGATTACAGAACTACAGCTGATGTTTGTTGTTATTTGGGGGAGACAGTGTTTGTGTATGTGTGTCTGTGTGTGTGTGTGTGTGTGTGTGTGTGTGTGTGTGTGTGTGTGTTTGTGTGTGATTCGTTTTGGTTTTTTTGTTAGTGAACCAATATAGACATTTAGACCTATAGCTATTCGTTTATCATCAACTCATATTGTTTCAGAAGCAGGAAAATCATCTGAGACTCGTCGGTCCGTGAGAAAAGAAGTCGAGATTTAAAAAGTCACTAATTATTATTCATATCAGAAAATGTTGAAAAGACAGGGAAATTAAAAGTTGAAGATAGAATTCTTTCTGCGTTTGACGATATAGCTGGTATTCAAGTCGACAGGAAAAGGAGAATCATTGACAGCCAAACAAAGGAAAAGGATGTCCGTTTGAGTGCCAGGCAAGCAAAGTATATTTTGGAGTTTTAGTGTCAATGCACGTCTTACGGTTTGCAAACCTATACATTTAAAACACTAAATGCAACAAGGTCTACCCGCAGCACATCTGATCCTGTATAGAAAGTAGGACATCGTTACCATTGAGTTATTTAGGTGGCATTTTATCGCGTGACATGCTCGTCGTATTTTAGGTCAGTGTCCTGCATGCCCGGTTATAGACTAGTTCGTCATGTGACCAACCCTGCATAGACAGAAAGTAGGTTAAATCAATTTCTTTGCTTGTTGACATGCTGTACATGTGGCATGACGTGCGATTAAGGTAGTATGCGCCCCGACAGTCAAAGACTTAAACCCTTGCTCTAACCTTCCTAAATGAAACTTTCAACCATTCTGTTACCAAACCAACAATAAAAACCGGGTCACGGTGTAAAGTTTGGAATTAGCGAAACAAATTACCAAAACATTAAGCGATATTTGAAATACAAAATGGCCGCAATCGTTGTGTTAACTCTATGGGTGAAAAATCAAACTAAGACTATGAAAGTTTTTCTTTCTCCAAAAGCTTTAAATTGAGCCCGCACAAGTGGTAGATCAGAAAAGTATTTTTGAAATTTGAGAGTCCTACTTTCTGTCCCCTAGGCGCGTTCTACCTTTAGTCGGCTGAAAATATGGTTTGACCCAAAAAAAAATTGCTACAAAAGGTTTCTCAACGGTTTTTTACTTTCATACCAGGCTATTGTCCGGTCTGAGAACAGTGCAACGTATGTTCTACATTTGCCTCAACAGACCAATTACTTACAGCACAAAATAGGCAGAATATTTTGAGAAGTAATTACAAGAATGACATTAGAGAGGTTTAGTTACACGTAATGACGTTCGATCAGTACGCGTAGCGTCTTTCTCACGTGACAACCAGACGTCGCGTACGTGTAGCACAGACGTTCCGAACGTCAAACAACACTTCTACAGGTAGTCATAATTACGTATAGTATTTTTGAGATTTTCTCAATGATTTCCACGAATTTAGACGAGCAAACTCAAAATGTGTCATTGTAAATTAGTAAACATCTTTGATATCAGAATATTTCGTACAGTTTGCAACTGTACGAGGAGTACTTGCCATAATTTCCTTACATGAACGAAATGTTACAGTCGCATTCCACTTTTTGTCTGACGCCTCCAAAAAGCATTCTTTTAACCACATAAATAACTGTATCAAAGAAAATCGGCTGATTTAAGGTAGTTCGAGGGTACAACGAGCTACTATAAGAGTGGTCCTCACTTATCGAAATTCATATTTCTTAAAAAATACACAAATTTCGCATGTTTCTGAGAAAAATATGCAGCAAAATAATCGGGAACGCACAACTAAACCTCTCTATTCACACGTGAGCACGGATACGCGTACGCCACTGCGCGCCGTCAGACGTACGCGTAATTACGTGTAACTAAACCTCTCTAATAACGTATGGTCATCACTGCTGGCAATACAGTCTGAACTGGCATTGATATATCGTCTGACCTCTTAGTTTTGTAAAATACGTCTTCAAAATTCTATTGAAACTCAGCTAACATCTAAGGCTTGCTTTGTACTGTAATCGTTTCTGTCTGCAGGGGCAAACTAGCAATAAACGAAACAGATAGGTTTTTCACACAAACTAAACATACTGGGATACTGTCTTTTGACAGATTCAAATACGTTTCGCCTGTTCAACATCCACTTGTGTCGGCTTAATTATGCAGTTTCTATAAGGGACTGGTCAGTTTCTTCGGCGGGGGGGGGGGGGCGGTGGATTTAGGGGGGTCACCCCGTTTTTGACTTTGGTGATAGGGGGGTCACAGTGCTTTTGAAATTCCCAATAGGGGGGGGGGGGTCAGTATGTTTTTTAATTTCAACACAGACTCATCATTGCCTAAAATGCATCGTGTCAGCCTAAAATTTCATCGTTCAGTTGCATTTTTCGGCGCGCCCGAAGGGCGCATAACTTTATAATCAGACATATTTTTCAGCACGCCCAACTTTAATTTATCAGGCATACATATATCAGAGATATCTGTATTTTCAATATTTTTCAGCATGCTCTTCGAGCGCATTACTTTAATATATCAGACATTTTTCAGCACGCCCTTCCTGTGCATGACTTTAATATACAAGACATATATATCAGAGATATCAGGATGTTTCATATTTTTCTCCGCGCCCTTCGGGCGCCATACTTTAATAAATCAGAGATATATGCCAGAGATATCTTGATGTTTGCTAAGTGAAAGTGTACCGTTATGAAATCTGCATTTCATATGATAAGCAAGACAAATTCCTGATACTTTTCTGTTCTCTGTATGAGAATTCAGTATGAGAAAGAAACATGCACAAATGTTTCACAATATATATTTGATACAGTGACTTATTTTAGAGATAGAAAAATGAAAAGATATCTTTCGTTCTCATTGATGCAACTGTTTTTGTCATTATTGGCTGTGCTTTTATGGTTTCAATGTTAAAGAAAAGGTCATCTCAGACACTGCACACATCAGATTTGGCTAAAATGCCTCTCTATGGCTCCTCAGGAGATTTAATTTGATGGCTGGCAAGTCTTAACACCCATCAAAATTTTTGATTTACTGCTTTTTCCTCTTTGATATTAATGATTGACATCCATTTCTGTACAACAGTTCAGGACATCTGGTTAAGCATAGAAAGTGTGAAACACATTCACAGCTCATTCAAAATGTACTGTATTCAAACTTTAAGATTGACACTTTGAAATTCCTATCTATAAGTGACATGTCAACAATTTCTTTAAAACACAGAATGACTGTTAAAATATAAATGTATATATAATGAAATAGAATATATATATATATATATATATATATATATTAGAATAAAAAATATATATATATTATATATATAATATAATATTATATATATATATATATATATATATATATATATATATATATATATATATATATATATATATATATATATATATATATATATATATATATATAATTTATGTCCCCCTTTTGTTTTACAGTTGTCGCATGCAGGGGGGGGTCACCCTGTTTTCGAAATTTGGAATAGGGGGGTCACCCTGTTTTCAAAATTTGGAATGGGGGGGGGTCAGCCACTTTTTGACGTTGGCAAAAAATAATCCACCGCCCCCCCCCCCCCCAGGCCGAAGAAACTGACCAGCCCCTAAACGCATTAGGGCGAACGTTTTTTGTCGTTTTTAACTCACGTGTTCACACACACGTGAGCTAATTTCGTAGCGATTTTGTCTGTCGTCTGTCTGTCTGTTTGTCTTCGTGTCTGTTTACACGATATCTCAAAAACACCAGAACGGATCCAAATCGGATTTGGTAGACAGGTACCATATGCTAATGGAAAGAAAGAAAGAATTAGATTTTGTTTACCGTGGCTCACATATTTCATGCTAATTTGCGCAATTATTGATTTTAGAAAAAAAAAAACCAGACATACAATGAGAACGGCTGCAAAGAATTGGATGAGATTTGATACAAATGTTGATCACACAAGGATTCATCCCAAATGAAAGACATAAAGTTTTGACATGAAAGTCAAGTGTTGTTTTGATAAACTCTCCTCATTATATATCTGAAATGACTCAATAAAATTGATAAAATTTAGTACCTGTATTTGAGAAACTATAATTTAACATTACTGAAAGTAATTGTGCATTTTCCTTCAGCCAATTCCTCATTTGCATACGTAATGAACTTTCCTAAGGGTTATACTCAGTATATCGTGATTAATTTGACCAAAGTTTACGACATTTGCTACGTATATTGAAATACTATAATGGCACTACATTATTGAAAGTCATCAAGCATTTTCACTTCAGCCAATTCTTCAATGTGCATTCCTAAATAGGGATATTGACTTGCCCAAAATTGACAAAACTTAAAATACAAAATCTGGGTTACAATAATTACATGGACAAAATATAAAAAGATTATATCTTTCCTTGGTCATGGTAGACTGTATCAGTAGTTTTGATATACCTTGCTACATGACACTGTATATATGTATGCTATTTGCAACAGTTGCAAAGAATAGCATACTTCGACTTTGTATTTGGTGGACGGTGCATCAAAATGTGTTCATATCCATACGAAACTATGAATATTGCAAGCTAACATCTATAGAAGCTATTAAATATCGTATGTGCACTCATTCAGGTGATTACATCTATCCAAATGTGAGCGAAGTTTGACGACGTTTTTCATAATAGTCATTAACTTTTTATGCATGAGTCTGATTCAAATGATGCGATAAGTGGCTTCATGTCTCCCAGGAGAGTTCATTAAATATTCAAACTACCAACAAGCTGATATTAAAAAAACAAAATGTCACCGATATATATATATATATATATATATATATATATATATATATATATATATTATATATATATATATATATATATATATAACAAGTCATTGTCAATGACATAGTCCCCACTTGTAATAGGAGTATTAGTCTTGATGGGGCAGGGAAATGATGTCATTAAGAAGTATCACTGGAGTGTATATGTTCAAATCTATGGACACATAGGTCTATGTCATTGTTCCCAATTTGAAACAAGAGGCATGTTTAAGTTATGGTTCTAAATCGGGAAAAAAGATCAGACTTCTAGCTGTATTGGCCAGCCAAGAAATACATTTGCGCAATAAGAAGGGCGCATAACTTTATAATCAGACATATTTTTCAGCACGCCCAACTTTAATTATCAGGCATACATATATCAGAGATATCAGTATTTTCAATATTTTTCAGCATGCTCTTCGAGCGCATTACTTTAATATATCAGACATTTTTAAGCACGCCCTCCTGTGCATGACTTTAATATACAAGACATATATATCAGAGATATCAGGATGTTTCATATTTTTCTCCGCGCCCTTCGGGCGCCATACTTTAATAAATCAGAGATATATGCCAGAGATATCTTGATGTTTGCTAAGTGAAAGTGTAACGTTATGAAATCTGCATTCCATATGATAAGCAAGACAAATTCCTGATACTTTTCTGTTCTCTCTATGAGAATTCAGTATGAGAAAGCAACATGCACAAATATTTCACAATATATATTTGATACAGTGACTTATTTTAGAGATAGAAAAATGAAAAGATATCTTTCGTTCTCATTGATGCAACTGTTTTTGTCATTATTGGCTGTGCTTTTATGGTTTCAATGTTACAAGAAAAGGTCATCTCAGACACTGCACACATCAGATTGGCTAAAATGCCTCTCTATGGCTCCTCAGGAGATTTAATTTGATGGCTGGCAAGTCTTAACACCCATCAAAATTTTGATTTACTGCTTTTTCCTCTTTGATATTAATGATTGACATCCATTTCTGTAGCAACAGTTCAGGACATCTGGTTAAGCATAGAAAGTGTGAAACACATTCACAGCTCATTCAAAATGTACTGTATTCAAACTTTAAGATTGACACTTTGAAATTCCTATCTATAAGTGACATGTCAACAATTTCTTTTAAAACACAGAATGACTGTTAAAATATAAATGTATATATAATGAAATAGAATATATATATATATATATATATATATATAATATATATAATATATATATATTATAGATATATAATATATATATATATATATATATATATATATATATATATATATATATATATATATATATATATATATATATATATATATATTATTATGTCCACCTTTTGTTTTACAGTTGTCGCGTGCAGGGGCGGGTCACACTGTTTTCGAAATTTGGAATAGGGGGTTCACCCTGTTTTCAAAATTTGGAATGGGGGGGGGTCAGCCACTTTTGACGTTGGCAAAAATATAATCCACCGCCCCCCCCCCCAGGCCGAAGAAACTGACCAGCCCCTAAACGCATTAGGGCGAACGTTTTTTGTCGTTTTTAACTCACGTGTTCACACACACGTGAGCTAATTTCGTAGCGATGTCTGTCTGTCTGTCTGTCTGTTTGTCTTCGTGTCTGTTTACACGATATCTCAAAAACACCAGAACGGATCCAAATCGGATTTGGTAGACAGGTACCATATGCTAATGGAAAGAAAGAAGATTAGATTTTGTTTACCGTGGCTCACATATTTCATGCTAATTTGCGCAATTATTGATTTTAGAAAAAAAAAACCAGACATACAATGAGAACGGCTGCAAAGAATTGGATGAGATTTGATACAAATGTTGATCACACAAGGATTCATCCCAAATGAAAGACATAAAGTTTTGACATGAAAGTCAAGTGTTGTTTTGATAAACTCTCCTCATTATATATCTGAAATGACTCAATAAAATTGATAAAATTTAGTACCTGTATTTGAGAAACTATAATTTAACATTACTGAAAGTAATTGTGCATTTTTCCTTCAGCCAATTCCTCATTTGCATACGTAATGAACTTTCCTAAGGGTTATACTCAGTATATCGTGATTAATTTGACCAAAGTTTACGACATTTGCTACGTATATTGAAATACTATAATGGCACTACATTATTGAAAGTCATCAAGCATTTCACTTCAGCCAATTCTTCAATGTGCATTCCTAAATAGGGATATTGACTTGCCCAAAATTGACAAAACTTAAAATACAAAATCTGGGTTACAATAATTACATGGAACAAAATATAAAAGATTATATCTTTCCTGGTCATGGTAGACTGTATCAGTAGTTTTGATATACCTTGCTACATGACACTGTATATATGTATGCTATTTGCAACAGTTGCAAAGAATAGCATACTTCGACTTTGTATTTGGTGGACGGTGCATCAAAATGTGTTCATATCCATACGAAACTATGAATATTGCAAGCTAACATCTATAGAAGCTATTAAATATCGTATGTGCACTCATTCAGGTGATTACATCTATCCAAATGTGAGCGAAGTTTGACGACGTTTTTCATAATAGTCATTAACTTTTTTATGCATGAGTCTGATTCAAATGATGCGATAAGTGGCTTCATGTCTCCCAGGAGAGTTCATTAAATATTCAAACTACCAACAAGCTGATATTAAAAAAACAAAATGTCACCGATATATATATATATATATATATATATATATATATATATATATATATTATATATATATATATATATATATATATATATATATATATATTAACAAGTCATTGACAATGACATAGTCCCCACTTGAAATAGGAGTATTAGTCTTGATGGGGCAGGGAAATGTGGTCATTAAGAAGTATCACTGGAGTGTATATGTTCAGATCTATGGACACATAGGTCTATGTCATTGTTCCCAATTTGAAACATGAGGCATGTCTAAGTTATGGTTCTAAATCGGGAAAAAAGATCAGACTTCTAGCTGTATTGGCCAGCCAAGAAATACATATGCGCATAATAAATGAGGTACAAGATGTGACATCTTAAGGTCTATTATCCTATCAAAATTGAAGCGTAAAGAACTTGTGGTTACTGAGTTATGCATATATATGCATAATCAAGGTCAAAAGTCATCAAGGTCACGTGACATTTGAAAATAAATTGTATTGCTAATTAATCCATATATGCAAAAATTCAGACCTCAAGCTCTATTGGCTTGCCCACAATTATATATGTGCATAATTAATGAGGTAAAGCATGTATTGTCATAAGGTCTCCCATCCTACTAAATATAAAGGACATAGCACTTGTGGTTACTTATTGATTGACCTAATCGTGTATTTTAGGTAAAAGGTTATCGAGGTCACACGACATTTTGTCAAAAAATTTCTATCCTATAGGCTATCCCTATATACCAAAAATCATACATCTAGCTCTATTGGCTCGCTCAAAACTAGATATGCACATAATTAACGAGGTACAATATGTGGCGTCATAAGGTGTCCCATCATACCAAATATGAAGGGTGTAGCACTTGTGGTTACTGCGTTATGGACAAATATGTATATTTGAGGTCAAAGGTCACCGAAGTCAGGTGACATTTTGTCAAAAAAATTGTATTGCTAAGTTATCCCTATATACCAAAAATCACAAAATCAGACCTCTAGCTCTATTGGCTCGCTCAAAATTAGATAAGTGCATAATTAATGAGGTACAATATGTGGCGTCATATCCCATCATACCAAATATGAAGAGTGTAGAACTTGTGGTTACTGACATATGCACAAATATGTATATTTGAGGTCAAAGGTCAATGAGGTCACATGACATTTTGTCAAAAAAATTGTATTGCTAAGTTATCCCTACATACCAAAAATCAGACCTCTGGCTCTATTGGGTCACTCAGAATTAGATATGCACATAAATAATGAGGAACAATATGTGGCGTTATAATGTGTCCCATCATACCAAATATGAAGGGTGTAGCACTTGTGGTTACTGAGTTATGGACAAATATGTATATTTGAGGTCAAAGGTCACGTGACACTTTGTCAACAAATTGTATTGCTAAGTTATCCATATATACCAAAAATCAGACCTCTAGGTCATTTAGCTCGCTCAAAATTAGATATGCGCATAATTAATGAGGTACAATGTGTGGCGTCATAGGGTGTCCCATCATACCATATATGAAGGATGTAGCACTTGCGGTTACTGAGTTATAGACATATATGTATATTTGAGGTCAAAGGTCACCAAGGTCACGTGACATTTTGTCAAAGTGTCTGAGATATCTGCGTGAACAGATGGACTCACAGATGGACTCACGGACGGACATGACCCAATCTATAAGCCCCCTGGACTGTATCTGTGGGGACTAAAAACTGTGTCACTGCATCCTTTTTGCAATATGAATACGATGAGAAACTAAATTTTTATTTTTCTTGGCCTTATACATGGGAGTCTATGGACTGCCTTATACCACAGGCGACCCATTAAGTAAAATCTGATTTCCCAAATATTAAGGCAAATAAGGATAAATTGAGCAAGCCACATCACCTAAAAATAAATTTATTCTTATTCTTATTTATACATTCTTATTCTTATTTTTTCTTATTCTTCCAACCAGGTATTTTCAGATATCGCGCCAACAGAGAGAAAGGCATACAAACAGGCACATGCACGGACACAATGACAAACAGACACACTTACGCAATTGCGAACATGTGTGAACACTTAGGCTAGCAATACATGGTTCTTTGCTCTCATTTAAAGGAATGTACTCCGTCACAGCTTTGAGATCAATATTTCAAAAACATAATGAGCACATACTTGTAACTACCAAGCCCTCTTTCCATACCTCACTAGGAACTGCGTAAGATATACGAAGACACCATGTCACGGTCAAGACTCGTAACGCCGGAGCTGAAACTCGCAAAAATTGACAAGCTACCGTCCCTGCTAACACATTTGAAGTCCTGGCTGCCAAGGTGTAATCCAGCGTACCATTTGATGAGGACAGTTTTAAGACACTTAATGTCTGGCCATGCATTGAGGTGTACACAAACACCGATGATTATGGAAATCTTGATACGCTGATATGTGTAAATAAGCGATACTATGGACCCCCATTTGACAGAACATACTTAGTATATTCTAACAATGCTGCGTACTTGAATTCAATTTTGCCTAATAGTGCGGTCATTGACTGGACGAAGACAGCTCTGATGTTTGAAGCTGTTCCCCAAGACGTCGTTCCGACCATCGAAGATGTTTGTTTTCGTAAAGGGTTCAGTTTGAATTTTAAAGATTTTTGTCATTTCTATCACGCTCCGAATTATCTCACGCGTCAAAAGGTCTATGCTCCACCAGATGGTCTGAAGTTTGGACCGAAACTTACTCACGAATTCGTTCCTGTTTTAAGAAGTGTATGGCGCAGGTATTCCTCGACACCGTCTCCATTGTACACAAAGTCTTTACAATACTGCCCTAATGTGGTTATTTATGATACAAAACCCATCGCTTGGCTGTTTTACAAGGAATACGGGGATATTGGTTATTCTTTCATCGACGATGGATACCGGCGTAAGGGACTAGCAAGGTTGCTATATCTACAGCTCATTAGCGAAATAAAGACAGATGACAAATTACACAATATGGCATACAACATGTTTGCTCCTGAGATGAATGGGTTCGTCAAAAAAATGGGTTTCTCAAAGCAGACGAATGAACACTTTTCATGGTTGCTGTTCCACAAGAGAACGTAAGCTGTCATGAAGGATTTATCCTGAATTGGACGTCTATTTTCAATCATGTGTACTTTCGGAATAATGTAAGCAAATTGATGTATAAGTGGGTAATGTCAAGTTGAAAGTACCCGAGCAAGTTTAAGGTTTCATCAACATCGCCCGTGCGATGAAGAACGACTTCGCAAAAGATATCATATCGACAAGAGGCTTAATTCTGTTTAGATATCTGTGGCACTTATTAATGTTCAGTTGCTTTGATTAAACGAGACAATGTTCTAACTCAGTGTTGAGAATGCAAAAGAAAGTGCTTTTTGTGTTAATTTCCAAACGAAAGCAAGATATAGTACACATTTCTTCGTCACCTCCGTTTAGAATCAAGAATGACAATGTATTCGATTCCGAGCATGCGCATTCTTTACCATCAAACTGATGTGAGAATGATTGTAGGAATTTATATATGGAACATTCTAATAGGTTAATATGCGTAGCGTATATCTTTGCAGGTCATGAGTATGCGTAATGCAGATCTTTACACATCAAGTGTACACTATAGTTTTGCATTTTATTAGTATACCTATAAAATATACTCAACGTATTTGACACATGTACAGAATCAGCATATCCTATATATTGTTGTACATCAAGCATTTTGCCAAGTGATGCCAGCGTATACGTCGAAAATTAAATCCTAGGTTTAAGATAAATTCGACCATTATGTTTCACGCTTATTCGTATACAAAACCTACTTTTTAGCGTGCAGTATTCGGAAATTAAAACAATAAATCGTTTTGTCTAATTTTCAGACCCTCAAGTTTGTAATTTTCAAGGTAATTTATAACAATATACTTGTGTCGAACTTGGGGATACTTCCCCTGAAATCGATCATATAGACACAATAATTGTTTTCTAAGTCATGAAAGTTCAACGAAACTTGTGACAAATTTGTAATCCGTGTTTTGCATTGCCAGGTTTGTATATGATCGTGTTAATGAAGACCTAAACGGGTGTTATCATTTTCTCTGTCATTACAAATTCGTCAAAGACTTCACTTAGACCATAGACCCTCGAGAAAAACGGGGGTCTATGCTTAGACTACGTTCAACAATCATCTCTCGACTACTCGCCACAATAAAGACACCCCTGTAGCCACTCATTTCAACTCTGATTAGCATGACATTAACAACACTACAATTTCCGCGATAGTGCAAATATATCAGTCATATGATAAGCTACGTAAACAAATCGAATCACTATGGATCCAGAAACTCAATACTCTTTCACCTGTTGGCTTACACATCAGCCCACTGGTCAAATAAATTCCACAGCGCCCTCTCAGTTCATTTCCCGGAGATATAAATAGCCATTCACCTGCGCATGTATATCGGCACGCCAGATTCCAACCTTTGGCGTCGGACTGCAAGTTGAGTACGTTTATCACAAAATCGCATATCATTTTCAATCGATCGACTTTGTCAAACAATTCCACATTTTAAAGTTTTGTAAAGCAATTTTTTTAATGTACAGCATTTATTTATAAGCACGATCTTTGTATTTTCCATTATACAGTACACCTGAAGAAGCTCTAGTTTTGGAGCGAAACGTAGTGTCACAAGTTCATTAAAGTACGTTCAGACCAAACAACTGGGTGGGTGTGGTAGTGTGTATCAGTCAAGTTTTCTGTATTATTCCTCTCCACTCTCCACTGGGGATCAACTGCTAACGTCCAATTGATACTATATATACTTACTCTTACTTTTTTGCGATGGTTTTGTACAAGATTTGATGTTATAGAATTCAGAATACTAGTATCATTGATATATATTATATATTTATCACATACATAGACCCAGTTATCCCTATAGTATGACGTCACACTATAGGTATATGACTACGATGAATCCATATTCCACATGTGGTGGATATGGGACCCGGACTACTTTCAACAAACATAAATAAACAAAATCAGCTGTTCAGGACACGATGAACACCGCTTTGAATTTCTCGAGACGCAAAAGTGGGAGGGTAATGAAGTTTAGGGAAATACGGGGTATTAAAATACATGTGTAAAATATAAAATACGGCTTATTCTAGAATTTTCATTAATTTATTTGCGGGCGGGAAAAATTGTAGTCTGCTGTCACTTTTTGACGATCGAGTGGACAACACAAAATGTCAGCAACGGAGCAGCGTCACGTAAATGTCAGTGGTGAAGAAATTGACCAATTCATCGCAAATCAACGCCGAAAAAATACAGTTTAAGCCACCAACACATCAGTCAAGCAGTTCATAAGCTTTTTGCAGGCCACTGAGTGCAGTCAAGTAGAATTTTATTTGTTGCCACCAGAAATTTTGGATCAACACCTTGCCAAGTTTTTCATCGGAGCCCGACAGAGTGATGGCAGTGAGTACGAACCGATACTTTAACCAGCTACCAACGAGGCATCGATCGTTACCTTTCAGAGAAAGGCTACCGATATTCCATCTGTAGGGATACAGTTTTTAAGGTGTCTCAAGATGCACTCAGAGCGAAGCGTTGCGAACTTAAGTCGAAGGGGAAAGGAAATAAATCTCGAGCCGCCGAGCCACTGACAGACGATGACATTAAACTTATGCGAGAAAAGAAAATACTCGGTAACTACAATCCAGAATCGGTCTTATACACAGTGTGGCGGAATAACACCAAGCTCCTTGGTTTTCGAGCCTGTGACGAAAACAGAAAATTGTGTTGGGGTGACATACTTCTGAAAACAACAACAGCGGGTCGCGAGTATCTTGTTCGGAGTTTTCCGAACGTGACAACAAAACCAGGAGCGGTCAATATGGTAACGTCCGTCTCTACGCACCGAAAATGTTCGCTGTTGAAGACAAGAGTATCTGTCCCGTTGAAACTACAAAATATGTAGATACCATCGCCTAGATGACATGTGCGAATTATATTCTCCGTTCTATCTGGCCATAAATTATAAGCCAACCACCCAGATATGGTACAAACGACAACCGATGGGCAAAAACAAACTGGAGAATATCGTGAAAACCATCACAGAACGAGCCGGAATAAAGGGGCACAAAACGAATCACAGTGCACGAAAGACAGCAATCCAGAAACTCGGTGAGCATGGTATTCCTCGACCCAAATAATGCACTTTCTGGTCACAGAAATGTCCAGTCTATCAATTCGTACGCCGTAAACTCTCGTAATCAACAGGAAGTAATGTCAGATATTTTGACCGGCACCGAAAACCCCAAAAATCAACTGATGCCAATGCCACAACGATCGTCTCCTGCTGCCGTCAAGCCTCCGTCGATGTCAACCAACAACATAAGGAGCGTGGACGATGACCCGAGACAGAGTACGGTGACAGCTGCAGCAGCAGGAATGTTCTCAGAAGCAGCCTCGACGTCTACTGATGGCAAATTTCACATCACGATCAACGTTGTCGGGGCATCTAGTAATAGTCAACATGTCGAGCACAGGAAGCGAAGAGCGTTCTTCATTTCAAACAGTAGTGACGACACTTCCCCCGACTTCAGACGCAGTAGTGAAGGAAGGCTGTGTTGTTCTCTCAAAGCGACGATAGCTCGCAGGATTTTCAGTGAACTTGAATGTTCAATTACTTGCATTTTGTATTTATTGTATTGCATGATATTATGCATAAATTTCCCAATATACCTTGTCACGGAATTGCTTTTGAGGTTCCGGACATTCGTAGTACTGAGTTTTTAATTCGAGCCGCACACCGTTGTTAATTACATTTAAAAGAGTTAGTTTTTATTCGTAAAATATAAAATATAGAATTGATAATTTCGTCAAACAAAGTTTTCAAAAGTTCATACAAAGTTTGGAAAGCAGTGTTCTTTGAATGGTGTTCAAACAATGACGACATTTTTTGAAATATGCTCGCGATTGATATCTGTTCTCGGTAACAACGTGACAGAGTAATAGTGCCGTCCCGCTTCACTCTCACGTCATTGTTATTTTATTTTGATCGATGAAATTTCACTGACATTGACGTTATGGTATAAATCAAATAAATACCTTGTGTTAAACGATACCTGGTCTTTCGTTGTTCCGCTTGATTCGCACAGAATACCCCCAACGAGAGTTGTTATTATCCATAAGAGCAGCCTCAGTGTGTTCCAAGTACTTGTGAACTATGGCGTGGCCATGAACAGCTGAGCGCGGTCAAGTCAGCTGTGACCCAACCATGACCGCATAACATGAGCGCAGGATTTTTTTCAAATAGTCCCCATCTTTTTTCCTCGGCATTTAGGTGGGATATCATATCTGAAAGGTTTATTAGTCCCCATGGACACCGTCCGGGGGGACTTATAGGTTTGGTCATGTCCGTGCGTGCATCTGTGCATGCGTCCGTCCGTTCGTGCGTCCGTCCATTCACGCAGATATCTCAGAGATGCCTGGAGCGA
This sequence comes from Ptychodera flava, assembly GCF_041260155.1. Classification (NCBI taxonomy): domain Eukaryota; kingdom Metazoa; phylum Hemichordata; class Enteropneusta; family Ptychoderidae; genus Ptychodera; species Ptychodera flava. The sequence goes on along the minus strand of NC_091930.1, from coordinate 21,339,140 downwards.
TTTCATTCAAACTTGGTATAAGGATTACTTCATATGTCATACATATGCACGTTGATTTATTTTTTTTTTTACGATCCAATATGGCCGCCGTGCGGCCATTTTATTATGATTTTTTCATGTACAGAGCCATAACTCAGACATGTTTCAACCGATTTTATTGAAAGTTGTACAAGGACATTGACCTATGTCATAGATATGTACGCCAATTTGTTTCGTGATACGATCCATATAGCCGCCAGGTGGCCATTTTATTACGATTTTTTCAAGTACAGAACCATAACTCAGAAATGTTTCATCCAATTTTATTCAAAGTTGGTACAAGGACATTGACCTATGTCATACATATGCACGTTGATTTGTTTCGTGATATGATCCAATATGGACGCCAGGCGGCCATTTTATTACGATTTTTTCATGTACAGAGCCATAACTCAGAAATGTTTCAACCGATTTTATTCAAAGTTGGTACAAGGACATTGACCTATGTCATACATATGCACGTTGATTTGTTTCGTGATACGATCCAATATGGCCGCCAGGCGGCCATTTTATTACGATTTTTTCATGTACAGAGCCATAACTCAGACATGTTTCAACCCATTTTATTCAAAGTTGGTACAAGGACATTGACCAATGTCATACATATGTACGTTTATTTTTTTTGTGATACGATCCAATATGGCTGCCAGGCGGCCATTTTATTACGATTTTTTCATGTACAGAGCCATTAAACTCAGACATGTTTCAACCCATTTTATTCAAAGTTGGTACAAGGACATTGACCAATGTCATAGATATGCACGTCAATTTGTTTTGTGATACTATCCAATATGGCTGCCGTGTGATACTATCCAATATGGCTGCCGTGCGGCCATTTTGTTACGATTTTGTCATGTACAAAGCCGTAACTCGGGCATATCTCAACTGATTTTATACAAAGTTGGTACAAGGACATCGACCTATGTCATACATATGCACGTCGATTTGTTTTCTGATACGATCCAATATGGCTGCCAGGCGGCCATTTTATTACGATTTTTTCATGTACAGAGACCTAACTCAGACATGTTTCAACCGATTTCATTCAAAGTTGGTACAAGGACATTGACCAATGTCATAGATATGCACGTCAATTGCTTTTGTGATACGATCCAATATGGCTGCCGTGCGGCCATTTTGTTAAGATTTTTTATGTACGAAGGCATAACTCAGGCATATCTCAACCATTTTATTCAAAATTGGTACAAGGACATTGACATATGTCATACATATGCACGTTGATTTGTTTTGTGATACGATCCAATAAATCAAATTAATTGCCAATTTGCATTTACATGATGAACTTTTGTTTTTAGGGTGAATGTCCAGAAGCACTGCATCAAACTTTATAAAATATGGTACCAGTGATAATCTATCAGTGTTATGATAGGATGCAAAAATGTTTTGCAACATCCTGATGATTAATTCCTAGTTGACTCATTTAATGAACTTTAGGATGGTGGCCTACATTGGTTTTATGTTTCATCACCATGGAACTCATTCTTGGCCATGAGTGCCATCTGTATCAAAAACAGAACGAAAAAGAGTTCCCACTTTACGAAAAAGTCAGGTTTTTCTCAATTTTCATGTGAAAAATGGAAAAGTAGCGGCATTTGATTGCTTGTTTTGGATAATTTATCTCCAAAATTGTGAATTCTTGAATTTGTGTTAAATAACTTTAATTTTTCTTTGCATTTGACAAGATTGCCATATTTTGACACAAAGATACAATTTCCATTTTCACAGAGAAAAAAATAATTTTGGTGATGTACATAAATTTACCTCTTGTGAATGGCATGAAAATGAAGGAAAAAACTGACCAATGAATTTGCACATTTCAGATACCAACACACCTCATTAATTTTCTCTGAAATAAAATTTTTTAAATAATGAAACGCACCTGTACTTACATTTTTGCAAAGAAAAATTGCATGCATCAATTTGCTCAAGGTAGTTTGCAGATTTTTAAAGGAAAAATCCTCTTATACAATTGACTACAATTATTTTCTCTCATTTTTCATTATAATTTGCTAAAACTGGATGTTAAATGAAGCAACTCCTCTATTTTGTGCATTTTTTACAAAATTTCTGTCCAATAAGCTTGTCAGCTGACAAAAGTGTACATTTAGAAAGCCCATGGTACAATTGCCTTCGCCATCTCAACTTTTGTTCACTTTGAAGTTGAAGTTCAACTTTAGTTGATATTTGGAATCCAACCGTGCCTAAGGTAATTCACTTTTTGTTCACTTTGAAGTTCAAGTTCAACTTTAGTTGATATTTGGAATCCAACCGTGCCTAAGGTAATTCACTTTTTGTTCACTTTGAAGTTCAAGTTCAACTTTAGTTGATATTTGGAATCCAACTGTGCCTAAGGTAATTCAACTTTTGTTCACTTTGAAGTTCAAGTTCAACTTTAGTTGACATTTTGAAGCTCGAGTTGAACCACACCACCCTGGAAGATATCCCAGAATTCACCACTTCATCTTCCCTTCACAAATGACGGCCGTCTAGCGATATAGCGGTAAATACGCTAAATTTTCAAACTATTTTTAAGAGCCACTATGTATTTTCTAGAAACTCATTTTCACGACAGCGATGTTTTATTGCCTGATGTACAAGGCAGTGGTATTTTTTACAAATTTTCATTAGTTCTACGCATGAATTTTTTGATCGAAAAATTGATGCTTTGTAAAGTTTGGTCAAACATCCCATGCATTCACTTTTACCAGGACGTTTTTTGGTAAAATTCGTATGGTCAACCCAATCAATGTAGTCTCATTCGACTCTTAATGGTACGAAATGTGTCAAACTGTCAGCCGACCCCTATCGACCCCTAGCATTTTGACGTAAGGGGGCTTTATTTCTGCCTACTTTTAGTGATTTTCTAAAATGTGGACGCCTTATGTAAACATAGCCAGGCCTGCAGCTTGGGCCGGGGCACCAGGTAACCTTGACCCCTGTCCGTTTCGACCCAAGTATTCACACCCTCTTGTTGTTGTTTGTGGTCAGATCAATCCCGGTGTCTTAGTCACTTCGACCTTCAGTAACTTTTCATGTTACATGTACCTGACAACGTTTTACTGAGTACATTATGCAACTTGTTTCTGTGAGAAAAGCTGCTTGCTTCGAATTCGCTACAACAACCTGATACTTGTGCACACCGAGTAATACTTGTGGGAGGCCTGGGGTACCCCAGCAGCCCCATTGTCATTTACTGACTAGGAAACGTGTGTCACTGAAGTGGGGATGGATTATAGCATGTCATTTACTGATTTTGGGAATAAGACATTCGTGATTATCGCAATTGCTTGCCACATACAGCAAGACTGGATGAGAGAAGCTGATCCGCTCGCCTTGGTGTCTTGACGCCAAATGAGCTGATTTCTGGTTTAAGCATATCTTCCAGGGCAGCGTGGAGTTGAACTTAAGCTAATGTCACCTGTTCACTTTCAAGTGACACAAAAATTTACTGGTGAGTGTTGTGGTTTTACCATGTGTAGCAGTGCATAAATAATTTTATGTATTCAATAGTGCTTACACTATTGAATACATATAACGGGAGAGATAATGCATTTCTCGTTAAAATAAACATATTTTTTAATTAAAATTGACAGAAATAAGATCATACAAACTACAAACACATAGGACTATTAAGATTTATGCAAATTTACAGGGCTACATACATTTATAGAAAATCATTGCAAATACATAGAAAATATTAACAACATACATTTGTATCTTTGTAAAGACTGGACTGAAATTACTATGGATGGTAAATCTTTTCAAAGTGATGCTACAAAAAAGCGTGACCCTTCAAGTGTTTTTGCATGACAAAGTTCCACCCTACCACTTATCATGTGCAAAAGCAGTAATCTATCCTCTGTGTGTCAAAGTCTAATAATAATAATAATGTCTGATTTGACACAGACTTTCTCATTTGACCTTTGAACAATTAAATATTTGTCTACACCTGAATGGAAAGTGATATTAAAGAATATAAAGGAAAAACTGTCACAAACGTGGTTTCAAAGAATGTTACAAAATATGTAATTACATTCTCTTAAATTCTATACAAACATGGATAAATCTCTTATCACATGCACAAGCCAAGTTTGTCGTCTCCGAACAAAAAATATGGGATTTATTCTCTGGTCATTCTACGTCACGTCAACCCACGTCTATGTCATCAATTTTGGTGCGTCGGACTTTTTTTGTCGATCTTCAGTGTGCTCGTAAATATGTAAACAAACAACATGGCGGCCAATGTTTCTCCCACGATCAAAAGCCATGTAATGAAATTGGTATTTTCACAGACTACGACATTACTAATCCGAACAATGTAACAACAAGAGTGTACCGCCTGTATATTCCGAAGGAATTACGTGAATAATTTGCGGAAACAACGAACTCGAAGTGGTCGCGTATAGCCTACCGTGGGTTCCGTACGCATTGCAAACAGGCGCGACCTTTACAGTGTTCGCGCTGTCGAGATTCAGTCGATATTTGTTCCCGAAAAATAGCGTATCTTCGTCTGTGATAAATTTCTAGGACTATGCTATCTTTGAAATAGATTATAACTTTGCGGAAGATAGCCTACGTGTAGACCGAGAGCTGTCATTTGCTCCACACACAAACGAACGTGAGCGCTAACGCACACGACGGACGACTGGAAATGATTGACAACTTGTGCACGGCGTACTGATATTTATTAAGTAGTTCAAAGTTTAAACGCGGAATCGTCATGGAAAACTTATTTTATTTTGCAAAAAATAACGAATTCTTGGCTTGTGCATGTGATAAGTATATTATTCCCTAATATTTTTCTTCGTTCAGCTCGGAAAATACGAGTGACGTAATGACCGTGTCACCACTCGTCTTCGACTCGTGGTGACACGGTCATTACGTCACTAGTATTTTCCTTCGCTGAACGAAGAAAAATATTAGGGAATAATATCTAAATATATACAGTGCCATCCATAATATATCAGTATTTGAAACTTCTATATTTTGATCACCAGGTGTTTTCATATTCAATCAGAAGATAAATTTAAAGTACAGAAACTGTAAATTGTGATGGTTTTTTACTATTCTTCTTTTTTATTGCAATGTTCTATTCCCAAAGTATTAAAGATACACAGTATTCAGCTTGTCACTTCAGCCTGAACACGCATGTTTAACTGAAAATGTACATGTAAAAAGTGCATTATTGAAGAGTAATTCTGGTGCAGACTAGAATTCAAATGTACAAAAGGCCCAGAAATGCTAAATGTTGATGACTTTTACCAAATTTCAGCCAGATTGTCTTGTCTTACTCCCATAAGTATGTTTGCATGCAGGGTTTGAAGCCTGTCAATTCAGCTTGTACATGTGTAAACTCATTGCCATTGTTGACAAATGAATTCTGGTCCGGACTAGAATTCAAATGTAATAAATAACATTGCATTTTACAAATATAGATGCTATGTTGACAAGCTAAATAGTGGGTGTTTCAACATTCTTTTGAGTTAGAATATGCAGTTGCAATATATATATATATGCATGTGTTTTTATATTACCTTGTGTGTCCTCTGTTGATTACACAGAAAACCTGCAAGATTTTTCAGAGCTACATGTATGCCTGTACACAGTCCCTCCATCATGTCTGTCTGTGCTTCTTGTCTATGTACATGTGTATGTGCAACAGATACTGATGCATGTGTACATTGTCTGTATACATGTACATTGTATACATGTGGTGTATGTATGTGTGAGTATATATATATATATATATATATATATATATATATATATATATATATATATATATATATTATATACACACAAATGTATATAAATACAAAATGTATACAATGTGCCCTCACGGTTATCACTATAATGGCTTTATGGCAACCTCTGAACTTGGGCACAGAGAGTACGGTACAGAGAGTATATATATATGTATATATATATATATATATATATATATATATATATATATATATATATATATATATATATATGTATGTATATATATATATATATATATACACACACACACACACACACACACATATATATATATCGCATTTTACATACATGTATAAGTAGTGTATTACAGTGTGCAACAGATACCAATGCATCTATAAATGCAAACACTTATATATATATAGACTGTACATTACAACTACTCCTCCAGCAAAAACCTTTTTGTAAATTAAGTTCTTGTATCTCTTTCAAGTTAAACAGTTTCCCCAGTTTTGGTAATGTACAGTCTACATAATGCATGTGTTTGTATGTCAGCTTGTGTGTCCTCTGTTAATTACACAGAAAATCTGCAAAATTTCTTCTAGCTACTTGTAAATGTATGCCTGTACAAACTCCCTCCCATCATTGTCATCAGTTTGTCTTTCAGTACTGCATGTAAGTGAAGGTGTTTTGTAATATGGCAGTTTCCCCGGTGTTGTGTAGTGAGGAAATTTCATGTAGAAATTAATGAGAAAAGTCACACAACTACACCTGAGTGTCTCTACACTGTAAATTTTTGGGGGGCTTGAAAAAATTACCCATGTAGGACTTGAACCCACATTCCCCGAATTCATGTATGCAAGTGTGCCGCACAGAAAAACTTGCACAATTTTTCAGAGCTACACTGTATGCCTGTACACAGTCACTCTATCATTGTCTTCTCATTGTCTCTCTGTACTACATGTCTATTAACACATTTGCACGGTATATATATGTGAATATACATATATGTACATATGTACATACAGGGACTATGATGTGCATATGTTTGCACGTTCATGCCTGTTGCAATGTAAAGACATAAATAATGCGTGTCCATCTCAACACATCTTGTTTCCCTGTACACCTGTAAAAACGTTTTCCAGTGTGTTAACTTATTATTTTCCATTTGAAGCCTCGTGTTTCAATTAACACCAATGCAGTTACAAATATTTTAGTATGCTTGCTATGACAATGGGTTAAAATTTCCACTAAATTCATGACAAGCATTGTAACATATCAATTGTAATGACAACCACCACTGTTCATATCACTGGAGTAAAATTACCAAGCTGTTGTTAGTTTGAAATAGAATAAATTATATGCAGGAAATAAACATACATTGGCCTGACAAACTATCAAAGTGTTCATCTTAATTTGTTCAAAGCCTTGACAAGGAGTAAATTATTTTACCTACAATTTTATGGCATTAGAATATTCATGCAACAGTGTCCCTTAATGTTTTTGGATGTCACTGACACTTGGTTCATAAAGTAATGCAAAATTGCAAAAGTGAGCATATGTTACTTATAATATTATTAGTGAAGTATCTTAAAGTTACCCCCTTTTTACTCAACATTTTGGAAACTTCAAGCTCAACTTGGATGGGTACACCTCAAACCGCACCTTCCCCCCCCCGTGTAATGATGAGTTTCTCCTTGCACCATAGGTGTGCATGTTTAAATGTTTGACCCATTGTTAACTTCAAATAGATGACCTTGGCCTATACCTTCAACTGTTTCATCCGATGTTTTGTTTACAGCTTGTCGGGTATTCCTTCTCGTCTCAATTGCAGATTGTTGCATTGCATTCCTTTGTAAAGCTGCTGCTGTTATTAGCCGCGATAAGTACAACGTTCATATGATTTGAGGCAGATCGTCCAACGCGCTGGGATTACCTCCGGGGATTACCTCCATTGAAAAGTACCTGTCGTGTGCCGGTGCAGTAACGATCGGTGACCTGAGTCAAACGATGGAGGTAGCAAACTAAGTCAAACATCGCATTTCGGCATGGTTGAGACATCTCGCTCCTACTCTCACAGTCAAAAGAATCTTCGCAGCCGCTTTTTGTATGTCCTTGAGTGCAGCTGTGCATGCTTTCCTATGTAAGCTGGGGTGTTGTGACGTAACTGTATATACTATTAAATAGGCAGGGGTCAGTTCCTTGTGCCATGCCGCCAGAAAAAATATTGCAATCTTAAAGCTGAAACTATATCACAGGACGAAAACACAGTAGTGATTGTAAGTGATATACAATAGAATTATACTCAAGAGAGAAAAGCACACCTAACGCTTAACAGGCAGTACAAGATCTGATCCCTACTGCCCTTCCCTTTTTACAATGGACTACCCGACCCTTGACCTTCACTAAGGTGAAAGGTAAATATGAACCGAATCTCGACACACACACAGAAACCGGCGGAACGCATAAGTCATGTCACGGTTTTTATTGGAGGGACCGTGGTCATGTACAGTGGCTACGTGCACGATTTTGTGGAGGGACCATGCTGCGTATCATACCATCGTCAAAGATTCGCACAATTCAACATTTATTCGACCAGTCTTCAAGGCGACAGCTTATGCAGTGAACTGTGCGTGATGTAGCCTAACAATGCAGTGGATCGTCGCTCAGACCTGCTTATCCATGTCATGGATAATAGCGTGCAGTTGCAGAAAAAAACAGCCGGCTTTAGACTCAAGCACCTTACACAACATGTATTTTTGACCACAGTCGAATCGTGACTTTAAACAGCGTGTATGTATAACAGACACACTTGTTCATCTCAGGAATTTGACCACTTCGGTTCACTGTTGCGGCCGGCCAGGAATGTAGTGCCTTCCATGCCCATACAAAGGTATGTCAAGTTTGTAATCTTTATCCAAACACCCTTTTTATAGTTCCGTGGTTCAAATCAAACAAACATTGACCAGTAAAGCTCAATCTTCAAATAGCAAGGGAGGAGTCCTTGGGCGAGGGGGGGGAGGGGTTGTTACTTTGAATATGTATTATGTCAAGGGACACTTTGTAAATTTTAGGCATGTCCATTTGATCAACAGACATTCAACTGTAAACATTTTCATTTCCATCACATTCAGCATCGCCGTCCAGGTCTTTTTATACTCCATGGTGTAATTGTACAAGACATACATGGTATAATATTGCAAATTACCAAGGTACATTTCTTTTAACATTGCACCTCTGCTTCTACAGTACATGCATGTGCGTTTCTCAGGCCCACTTCTCCCATTGCCAATATCTTGTATTGAAATATAAAATATATTAGGATTTCACTGAAATTTTTCAGCTCACAGAGTCAGAGTCATTCATTGTGGCACCAGAATTTTGCCAGCATTTAAGGTCGTCTAGCCTTGTGTTAGGAAAACCTATAAGTACATATAAGTTAACTAAGTTCAGTGGTTTTCAGAGACATGCACAAAAATTTGTATCTTTTAAACCTCAAATTTAATTAGGCCATGTTGATGCAAACTGTCAATGTAAAAGTAGTGTACAGTTTGCAATTTCCTGAGAAAACTGACAAGAACTTGGCCATTTAAACAAATCCAATCATGGTGCAATGAAGCATTTGATAACTAACAATACTCTTACATGTTCCTTACCAAGTTTGTGGAACTACCATTGCATTCTGAATAATTGCCTGTATAAATTTTCGCCAAAAGTACCACATTATCTTTCACAATATACAAATTTTATATTTTGTAAATTCATTTAACACTAACAATAGAGCTTTCCATTAATTATATTTAAATGATTAGAGAGAAATGAATTAAATGTGAACTGACAAATATAAAGAGACATAAATAGTACATGTACAGTTGTGTACCAGTCAAACATACATTTGATGCTGAACACTTGCAATAGTAGGTCTTTCATACTCTGGTTTTTTATTGCAAAGGCAATTCTGGAGTTTTAAATGAAAGAGTAAGTGAAAACTACACTGTACAGGTACATGTGACTGCCAACTATAATACTGTACTGAAATGCCAGTGTCACTTGCTTTGAGACTAACAACTCATTACACCTTCACTAAACTGCTGGATCTACTTTCCCTTGGACCCCTCACCAAACACAAAAAAATAGAAGCATAGTCACATAGGGGTCATGATATAAATCTATGAAATGGTCATGAATGTGAAGACAGCCAGAATTGAGCTGACAATGTTCTGGTGTACAGTACTGAAAATGAGAGTAATTATACACATGGTACATAGTAAATTTAAATATTTTTGTTTTTTCTTTCAATTACATGTCAATACATATTGCTGTTTGGTTTGTATGGCTCAACTAATATGTGTGTTTTATTATCTTTGATTGTAGATCATTGCATGAGAAGGACACCAACAACACAATAGAGGCTGAAGAATTACATGGGCACATGAACAGTACTTCATTGTGTGTAGAGTTGATAGAGGAGATTGATGACGGAAACAAAACGGATGGGACCCAGAATACTTGCCAAGACTTCAAGACCATATTGAGGAGTAAGTAGTCAAACCCTTGATGGAAAAGCTACATCATATGTCAAAGAAAATCAAGGGACTATAGTTTAGGTAGATTCTACAAATACTCAAAAATGTTTGAAGCTTTCAACTTCGTTGATTTAAGAACATTGTAACAGAGTTTTCCTTTACCTTCCTCCAATTTGGTTTTAGAAAGGATACATGTAGCGAACAAAATTCAAATTGACATCTTTTGATACATGTAAGATTGAAGTCATGGTCAAAGATACGAGAAATTCCCCTGACAAAATACTGGTTCAGTTGTTTTGAATATTGAAACAAGGACTCTAAGGGGTGTCTTTAGCTCATACTTGTATACATGTAAATACATGTAGCTTTTTTATGTGATGTGTATTTTGCATCATTATAAAAGAATGTAGCAGTTATACAGGATTTGTTTGGCAACACTAATTACGTACAGCTTCAGACTTTTCAATTCAGTCTAGTTTTTGTGGGTTTTTAACTTGTCAAGATCTGTTGGTACACATTTAGAAACTGATTGCATTCAATTCTATACACTGTTCTATGGCAGAGTACTAATGTGCAATATTTTGTTCACAATCGGATTAATTGCTGGTGGCTGAGATAGGACCCATACATGTATATATGTACATGTATGTACACTCATATGTACACTCATATATGATTGAATTATTTTTTATTTCAACTCTTTTATTTCACTCTTTTATTTTTTATTTCACTATGTACCATGTTGAAATTTTTATTTCAACTCTGTAAACCAAAACAAAAGATGAAATCATGTTTACTGTTTACTGTCAAAAGAGAGCATTGATATACTTTTATAAAAAAAATAAAATTTAAATAGAAAAGGCCATTGCTTTGAATCTTCAACATTTTGCAAATGGGCCATGATAAACATGCAGAAATTATTCAATTCTGAAAATTGATATTACATTAACCCTTATCCTGCCAAGTCCATATTTCACCACCAGGTCAAGATGGTTAAAAAAATATCTATCTGTGCTGACCTGAATTCAACATTAGTAGTACTGAAGCAGCAATTTGGACAACAATGCAACTCTAACAATCACATTCTTTTTCACCTCAGTGACTATATAGGTTTCTGTGGCAGCTACAAAGTCACATAAATTTTTTTAGCACACAACATTTATTTCCATACATGTAGGGACTAACAAACAGAGTTGAAAATTTAATTGTTTATGGAAACTCCACACAGGGTACTCTGCAGTGCATTTTGTTGTCATTCACAACTGTACATTTTCCTCATCTTTTAAAACCCTTTGAAGTTTTTATCAGTTTAACAAGAGGGGTTTATGTGTTCAAAGACTTGTTCATCAAATGTCCTTTCAAAATTATTATGATTATTTTACAATCCACATTCATAAGTTACCGTAGTATTTTTATTTAAGTGTGATGCTACACACACATGTATCTGTATGTAATGATTAAGCCTCTTCGTATCAATCAACATGATTACATTTTATTCTGTATCAGATGTCTTCTTACATGATTAGGTTTTCATTTTTCTCTGACACTTCTGTGTAGGGCTATATAGGCTGGCTGCAAGGTCACTTGTAGTATGATGTAAAACTCTGTCTTTCAATTTGAAAATAGTATAGTAGGTCTCCAGTGCTACACTTAACTTTGTGGCCACCCAGTGTATGGTTCATCATCATGTATCAGGACCATCAACTTACAATGATAATTCAAAGACACTAAAATTTGCATTCATTTGCTAAGAACTATGTATATGGTATATCAATTGCTTTGTACCAGTCAATTACATTGCAGTAGCATGTATATACAATCTGTTGAGAATTTGTTGAAAGCATTACTACTAGATATTGCTAAATTGTTGTAATGTTGCAAAATAATGATTTGTTAATTGTAAGGTGGAAGGGTTGAAATTTAAACTTAAGGCTGCATTCACAAACACCTCTGGAGGTGAAGGGCAGGAGATTTCAGGGAAGACCTGAAAAAATTTAAAACATGCCAGGGGGATCATAAAAATTGACATTGCAAAGGGTGGGAGACTTGAAAATTTATTGAATATCAAATTCCTTTCAAATACCTTCTGGCACTTTCATTTCCAGCTATTTCCATTTGCGGCGTGACATAGTTATATGTACTTATGAGTAGATGAAATTTCATGTACTCATAAGCACATATACATTGTAACTACAATCTTCTAATCAAGTATAATTATGTCAATCAGCGTTTCCGTTACAATTTCAAAACTTGCGTACGATTTTACGCAACCGAGTTTTATTTGCGTAAAATGTACTCAAAATGCGTACGGTAGGAATCAGTATCTGAAGTGAGCTGGGCAGTCTTATCTGTAGAACTTGGGGGTTTCCTGTAATGCGCATGCTGCATTAACAAAAAACAACAACCTGGGGGGCTTCAAGGTGTAGCTGAACGTTTTCCATGCCGTGATGCATGTCCCGTATATGATCGTTGAGCAGCCCAATAGTTCATGTTCAAAGAAAATACCTTCTGACTACGAAATTAGTGTTTTCAAAGGGCCAACAAAAAGCAGATACTGTTCAAAGTCCAGCGGGACCTCTCAAGAATGCAACCCGACAGAGTCTAAATGGTCACCCATAAACACTTTCCAAATAGCATGCGACGTAATGACCATTAACTGTATTGTGTTACCAACAACGTAGACTCGATCGATTCTCGAAATTTTGCATCTGTAGTGCCATTGTCTGTACAGAACTGATTGACATGACGTTTTGTGATGATGAAATACAATGTTGCATAAAGTGCTGCGGTCTGCTAAAGTCTAAAATGTTGCAATATCATGATAAATGTCACTTGCAAGCAGGTGCATATGTTCTATTTTTGTCCTGCATTGAACCACGTTCGGGCAATGTAGTGCGGGCCAAGTACGTCGTGTCGTTTGGCGACATTTCTCGATGCGTATTTGTTTACGCAGTTATGATTTTTTTCGCGTATTTCCGAACAATTTTGCGTAAAATACGCAGGATTTTGCGTTAACGGAAACACTGGTCAATTATTCAGGTCCATAAATGCACCAATATTGCAGTTTTTAAATTAGGAAAAAAGTATTCACAGTTTTGTCATAGACTCCAATGTATAGGGATCAACATTTCTTGTACACATATGCACTTTTTGCCTGTCAATTCAAGCAAAGTACATTTAAATGAATTATCACACACATATAAATGTAAAGATATAGCTTGTTTTTATGGGAACAAATTGTAATAATTTGCCCAATAGCCTCGCATGCATTATGATTTGATATTTTCAGACAAAGCATTATATTGGCCACATTTTGCCTTCCTTTGGGAGTGACTCAAAATTATAGCAAGTCAGAAGGGAGGGGAGGGGGCTTTGAACACATTGTAATTTTTATTTAAAATTTGTTAGGGGGTATTTGAAAATCTGAGAACTTATTTTGGAATCCCCCCCTCCAGAGCTGTTTGTCAATGCAGCCTAATGGCTCAGTGTAGAAAAGCATTCAATCTAAGTATGGCAAATTATAACTGTAATTTTGAGATATATTTTGTTTGAATATATTTGTACCTGATGTAACACAAACATTGACTTTTCTTTCAAATCAGATTCTCTCTAAACATAATGTAAAATGTATATGTGAATATTTTTGTAATATATATTACTACTACATGTACTCATTGAAATGTTAAATTCCTTATATATATGTCAATAAATGGTTATGAATTGTAATTGAATGTAATTTATGCCTGTCACTTTCATTTTTTCCACAAAAAATTTCACTATCACCTTTATCTGTGCACACATTCTATATTTACACATATTGTCCTCTAGTGATGGTGATTCAATTAAGGAAATGTCTAAACAGTCATAACTGAGTATGACCAATAGCATTAGAACAGACGAGTTCACCATGTGAAGTATCGTCAACAATTGTTCAGATTTGGAACTGAGTATAATAAGTAGTGTTCAATCAGATTAGTTGACTTTGAAGTGTTGTCAACTATAGTCGAGATTTTGAACAGAGTATAAATGTTGCAATTTTTCAACAATGGTTGACAAACTGAATCACCTTAACTCTGAAATTGAAATTTTTTATCATATAAGGCAAGTACTGCTAATCACGTATGTGTTTGTGGACTTTTGCTTGGAAAAAAATGAATTTCATATGCAGTAATTTCTCGGGCCACATTTTTCATCAGAAAATGTTACATGGCCATATTTGTATCAAGATGGACTCTCTTTTTTCATAGAAAATAGAAAAATAGCGTCAATGATGACACTGTGCTCCTCAGTGCATTTAGCGGTAGGGATGCAAGGAGAGAGGTTGGGGAATGTTGCTGAGAAAGATGCAAAGAAAGGGTTGAAATGTGAAACTGTAATAAAACCTATTGGTTTTTTAGGAGTGAGCGTCCAGCTTGGTAAACATGCCATCTTGTACATGAAGGTAAAAAACATAATTTTCACATGTCCACCAAACTTGGAATTTGCATAGATGTACATAGATCATCCAAATTGATTTATCTGCAAGATTTTGTATGTTCCTTGCTACAAAATTCTGACCCTATTGAATTATAACAGGAAAACATGCACGCATGATCGGACAGTGTGGACTGTGTATTGGATGCACTACATCTGCCGTGATGATGGATTGCCAGACGACCACACTGCATCAAAGAACTGTAGTTTAAAACGTAAATTATAATAATTCTAAACAAGTCATTGACAATGACAAAGTAATAGGAGTATTAGTCTTGATGGGGCAGGGAAATGTGGTCATTAAGAAGTATCACTGGATTGATATGTTGAGATCTATGGGCACATAGGTCTATGTCGTTGTTCCCAATTTGAAACACATGAGGCATGTCTAAGTTATTGTTCTAAATTGGGAAAAAAGATCAGACCTGTAGCTGTATTGGCCAGCCAAGAAATACATATGCGCATAATAAATGAGGTACAAGATGTGACATCTTAAGGTCTAATATCCTATCAAAATTGAAGGGTATAGAACTTACTGAGATATGCATATATATATATATATATATATATATATATATGTATAATCAAGGTCAAAGGTCATTGAGGTCACGTGACATTTTGAAAAAAAAAATGTATTGCTAATAAATCCCTATATGCCAAAAATCAGACCTCTACCTCTATTCGCTTGCCCAGAATTAGATATGTGCATAATAAATGAGGTAAAGCGTGTGTTGTCATAAGGTCTCCCATCCTACTAAATATAAAGGACATAGCACTTGTGGGACTTATTTATTGACATAAACGTATATTTTAGGTAAATAATCAAGTTCACATGACATTTTGTCAAAACATTTCTATCCTATAGTTATCCCTATATACGAAAAAATCAGACATCCAGCTTTATTGGCTTGCTCAGAATTAGATATGCACATAATTAATGAGGTAAAGTATGTGGCGCCATAAGTCTCCCATCATACCAGATATGAAGGGTGTGGCACTTGTGGTTACTGAGTTATGGACAAATATGAATATTTGAGGTCAAAGGTCATTGAGGTCACGTGACATGTAAAAAAAATGTATTGCTAAGTTATCCCTATATACCAAAAATCAGACCTCTAGCTCTATTGGCTCGCTCAAAATTAGATATGTGCATAATTAATGAGGTATAATATGTGGCGTCATCCCATCATACCATATATGAAGGGTGTAGCACTTGTGGTTACTGAGTTATGGACAAATATGTATATTTGAAGTCAAAGGTCACCAACGTCACGTGACATTTTGTCAAAATGTCTGAGATATCTGTGTGAAAGGATGGACGAACGGATGGACAAACGGACACAATGACCCAGACACCATGACCCAATCTATAAGGCCCCCGGACTTCATCCGTGGGGACTAAAAACTGTGTCACTGCATCCTTTTTGCACTAGAATACGATGAGAAACTAAATTTTTATTTTTCTTTGCCTTATACATGCGCGTCTATGGAGAACTGTCTTTACATGGGAGTCTATGGAGGACTGCCTTATGACTGGGAGTCTATGGAGAACTGCCTTATACATGGGAGTCTATGGAGGTGTAAACTAAAAAGTCCTCCAAGTCTAACACGGCCAAATTTGATCGCATTGTGAAACAAATCGACGTGCACCTGTATGGGGTAGGGTACTATCCTTGTGCAAAGTTTGAAAGAAACTGACCAGGGCATGTCTCAGTCTGATGTCTGCGTGAACGGACGGACGGACGTACGTACGCACGCACGGACAGACGGACATGACCCGATCTATAAGTCCCCCAGACTTCGTCCGTGGGGACTGACAAACTTTCTTCGTGTCATTGATGCCTTGATTTTCTTTGGATATTGACTGGACACATTTATTAAAGACGTCACTTTAGCTTGTCAATGACAGTGAAATGATTTTTTGCAGAAACTTGATCGGTCCAGCCAAGTACACATGCTTACTCATAACAGCTAGACTGCGATGATCACAACATTGTTTGTGATATTCCGATACAAAATTAAAATAATTTTATTAATATGTCGCATTGACTATAAAGTTGCAAATGTTTCCTTGGGTGTTGAAACATGTTAGCATAGTGTACGTGTTACAAATCAACACACCAAACAGCAATGTTCATGTAAGAACAACCTGCTTGATTTCCATGGACTTTCTGGTCCGCCCATCACACTGTTATGTCTGTTTCCCCTCTAGCTTCCGAAAATTCTTGGTAAATTTACAAATTCAGTCTCAAAAGTTTTAGCCCAGATTTTCATTTGATATTTTGATATCATCAAGAAATGTCTGGTGATGTTCACTTCTAGATCATTAAACTGGTGGAATCTACAATAATATTAAAATCATTCAGAATCACATAATTTCTTGTTTAAGTTATAGCAGTTGAAAGTAGGCCGAATGGGAGTCAATCAAGCTGAATGCCATTTAAATTGGAAGGCAGCAAAATGCCATTTAAATTGGAAGGCAGCAAATTTACCTTTCACCTATTGGACCACCCTAGGTAGTTTCTTGTGAACCATAATTGCGTAATTAGGGGGTCTTCATGACTGACATCACATGATGAGATGACCTAGACTTGACCTTTCAGATAACCTCAGTTTTTCTCCTTTTCCTTTGTATTATGACTCCATTTGTGAAAGTCTCCTTTGAAATAATGGTTTTTACTATCAAACTGAGTAGTTGCAGGCCAAATTTTGATACAAAGCAAAGTAGGTAACACTTTTGATAGACTCAAGGACGACCCAGGACTCACAGAGGCAAAGCAGGCCTCAGTGTATTCATGGACGTTACGTTCATGATGTATTGTAGTATCGAACAGCAACAGTGTTTGTTTTACGTACCAGGGAATTTGTAACTTTGTAGAAAGGAGAGTAAAGTGTTTCAATACATTGCAACTTTGTAGGAAGGAGGGTAAACTGTTTCAACATCTCACAACATTTTATTGTTAGGTGTAGTTCACATACAGCATCGTACGCAGGGCTAGCGAGAGAGTTGCCGACATCGACGGTTATTTACGAGAAGTGAATAAAAGACTGGCATTTTTGGAAGCGATCGAGTAGCTGAGGTAGCCTGGGATACGACTTGGGCCCAAGAATGCTGAATTTCGGCAGTAATTTGGCTTTTTACGTCAAGTCCCAAAATGGATTTGAAGTCACCGACCCTACGTACGGGTCTTTGCAGGGCTGTGGTGAGCGGGGCGATTAGCTGTAGCGGAACACACAGCATCGTACGCAGGGCTAGTACAACATGTGATCATGGAGGTAGTAGGAGACTGAGGTTTCTTTAGAAAGCACGGTCGCGCCGATGAAATGGGAAGCTGAAATTTTCGCTCGTAATTTTGCAAACGAAATCGTAAATCCACTCAAAACTTCGTATTTTTTTTTTTACATATTTGAAACCCATGAGGAACGTAATTCATTCTCCCCTGCAAAGTAAAAAGGAGATCGAAACGACATGCATGTCAGACAAAGACCAAACGCACGCAAGATGTCCATCCACATCCACCAATCTCGTAATTTACACCGACAGAACAAAAACAATTTGATCGAGCATGGACGTTCTAACGTAAATGCATCATTGTCTATCGCATTTTCATGTAAGCCAATACACTCACACGTACGCTCTAAGTTCAATTATAATGTCAATCCAACACGATACTATTTTCGCTGATAGTGAGTGTGCAGCGTGAATGGTATGCTGCAGTCGTTAGATAACACTGATCACGTGGTGTGACAAAATAGTTTTACGGAAGTTGTTGATGGAAGTGACGTCAACTTTGCTTCTCCCAACTCTATAAGCTTCCTCAGTTACGTAAATTCGTCGCTAAAATGAAACCACATTATTTGTAATAGGATTTTCAAGCACTTTTCTTTGAAAGTTTGAAAAGAAAAAATTGATTCTATGATTTTTAAGAAAAAAACTCATTTTACCTCAACTTTTCGTAAAGTGGGAACTGTTTTTCGTTCTGTTCAAAGTATTTTTATCACATACCTAATTAATGAAGAGGACTCTATCCTCTCTGAGGATTTGTAATCAAAGTTCCCATTAACAAGTGGGGACTGTGTCATCAACGATGACTTGTTCAAGGAAAACTGGGTCTATGTATGTGATAAATATATAATCCCCCGTATTCCTCACTCGTGTGTCTGCGTCGCGGACTCGTGATTCCCGTGTAGCGGCCGTATCCCCCTCGCCTTCGGCTCGGAGAGATACGGCCGCTACACGGGGAATCACTCGTCCGCGACGCAGACACACTCGTTCGGAATACGGGGGGATTATATATATATATATATATATATATATATATATATATATTATATATATTATATATATATATATATATATATATATATCCTCACTCGTGTGTCTGCGTCGCGGACTCGTGATTCCCCGTGTAGCGGCCGTATCCCCCCTCGCCTGCGGCTCGGAGGGATACGGCCGCTACACGGGGAATCACTCGTCCGCGACGCAGACACACTCGTTCGGAATACGGGGGGATTATATATATATATATATATATATATATATATATATATATATATATATATATATATATATATATATATATATATATATATATATATATATATATATAATATATATTATGGCACATATGGCCAATTTTTCATATGTTAAACATTAAGTTGGCAGAGTACTTGTATTGTCTCAATGAGATCAATGCATTAGCAATAAATATGTACATAGTTCCTCTGTAGCTGTAACTGTTGAATTCTGTTGACCTGAAAGAGGCTTTCTATTTTCTCTGGTTATCTTTAAATTCTATAAATGTAAAGGATACAGTCTTTTACTACTGAAACATCGGACGAGTAAATTTTATTTTGACCGTTATTTTGATTTCCCGCCATTTTTAAAATACTGGTATTATTGCAATGAAAACAAAGTATATGATGTCGCAGTGTAAAACATCAAGCACTAGGCATTATATTGTATGTACAACTCTGTTGTTTCTGTGAATATTCCAATGCATATATGCACAATGTACAGTGTTTTGCTTAATTTTGCTGGTTCTTAAGAAAAAAAACAGGTGGAAAATTGTGGTTCGCACTGTGTATGGTGTTTGCTTGACGACGCGGTGCTTGTAAAAATTTAGATCCCAATGTAATCCAATGAGCAACACATTATTTGTTTCCTACTTGGTCGAATTCTTTGGTCGTTGTGAAGCCTCAATGAATATTTACAGATCCATACAGACCAACGGGTGGTATTCAGCCTGCATCCTTTAAGTAAAAATAAATGAGATTAAGTAGTTTAATACCAATTGACCTTGAGTATGACGTAACGAATAGCATGTTCCAGCGAAATTTCGAATGAAATCGTTGAAATTGCAGGTGATCACATAGACTGAAAGGGGGATCCGTCGCTCGAGGACGCTCCCTCGCCTTCGAGCGACGGATTTTCCATTCTAGCGGCCACGTGCAACCGATAAGGTATACTCATGAAGGATAAAGTACGTTTTAAATCGGAATAGCCGATAAGTTTTCCCGAAGAGATATCAACGACGTCGACCTGGTCATCATTGACGTCACAAACGAGAAATGCTAATCCTGTTGCTGTTAATGGCTTACTTTTAACTTTGATTTCACACAGAGAGGGTTCTGTATCGTCATGCTCGAAAGTATGTATCATCATGCGTACATCGATATACCAAAACGTTAAAACGGTAAAATACAGGTCACCCGATTTATAAAGACCTATTTCAAAGTCAATTGACATTGACTGATTATTTATACTCTGTTGATAGAATGTTAATCTTACACTGATTCCCTCTGGAATTACTGTTGTCATAGGATGAAAATTTCCATAAACTCTCCTATTTGTAATTTTAGTCACCTAATTAGCACAGTCATGGTAGAACCCTGTCCTATACATAAGCTACCAGCATACGGCAATATTTTCAATTAATACTCACTTCCTCTATGCACACGTATTTTTACGTCACTCACGTAGCTGGTGTACTTGATTCCCTGTGGAATTATTGACATCTGCATGCACAAATAAGTCAAACAATGGCATACACAGTGTGATAGCGTAGGCATGCAATGCACGTCTGTTTCAAGCTACTGAAAAGATCATTTCCAAAAGCACGAGATACACGTGATCTATTGAACAAGTATTGTGATCTTACATTTGCGGGTTCACAATATCAGCTAAACATCTGTTTGTTGCACAGCTGTCAAACGATTTGTAATGGTTGCAAATGAATCAAATAGTTTCAGTTAATCATATGTACCTTGATACAAAATTTGACAATCGGTGGTTCACAAGAACGAAAGTTTGTCAAAGTCAATGCTTTCATGTTTTACTCAGTATCCATGAAGGCAAACTATGGCATCCGCGTGCGCGTGCTGAATGCGTCCATATGCTTCAATAATAAGGTCAAACAAGCACAATCGCAAACGCAACGCATTCAACGATATTTCTAATGTATCATGTTTGCGGTGGCCCGCTATGAAGCTTACACATGACCCGTCGACCTCTAGACCACGGAGAGTATATGGCAATGCAATACACAGTAACACAGAGAATACAGGAACATTCTACGACAACAGGCTATCTTTAGAATTGACGTTACGTTGTCTCATTTGATGGGAAAAATAACTTGTTTACCACTGAATCATTATCGTTTTACTACTACGCTTGTTCGAAATGCATATCGTTAGATTAGGCCATTTAAAGAAAATTCTTTGTTTGCCGTCGTTGGATTTTGAAAACCTACCAGCCAGCCAGGGAAAAATCAAACACAGACAAAAAAATCACAAGTGTATTATCATAAGCTCATTTTTACTTGGTTTCCTTTGGAAAAAGAATATTTTTATTTGTAATAGTGTTAACGTTGTGTTTGTTTTCTTAATTTTCTCTGAAATTCTTCCAGCACGCGGGCGGCAAACAAAGAATTTTATTTAAAGCGCCTTGGTGAATGGCACTTGTATGCAGTGTGGCCGACCTTTATCCACTGGCAAATTTGCATCAATAAGGTCCCTCTGATAATGTTATGACTGATTTACAGTACCCAATGAAATAAATTAAGCCATTTATTCTCATAATTGCCCCTGCGAGTTATAAGCGGGAGTACTCACGCAGAGGATTTTGCAAAATCTTAATTTAGCAATCGATTTGTATCGTTGGTAAAGTTTGATGTTTATGACGTTAATCTAGTTCACGCCTATAAATTCAAGGAGTTCAATCTCGCACGCGCGTTCTCTCTTTAGCTCGACAAATAATTTAAATAACATTTGCTCACAGCGCCCTCGGATAGGCACTGTAAATAACCATTATGACCAATTTTCAATTGCCATTTTCTATCTGCGCCACACATAAACGGTAAGAATTGTCATACCCTATATCTTTTGTAACTATCTATTTTACCCTGCCTACAAAATACGTTCAGCATTAAATAAAGATCAACACCAGCCTTACACTGTCCTGTTTTTTATTTGTTGTTGTTGTTTTTTGTCTGTATTCTCCTTTTGTAGACATGTTCAACCTGATGAAGTCCTACTTTTAGGACGAAACGTTGTGTCAAAATAAACAGAAATGGAGCTGAAAACGTTCATTATATTGTCAACTTTAAAATAGTCCGCGCGAGTGGAAGATCAAAGAACGAGTTGTAAGAGTATGTGAGTCCGAACAGATTATCTATCAATGAGGCGCATTCATTCAGTTATATGTTTACAACAGCTGCTTATCACTATTCGGGCAGACACGTAGATACGGCGTCATTATATGTACTGATACAGGGCCATGCCTATAAAATACACACTGTAAGGCTGTCTGATAACCTGAGGTTAAGGCAAAGCTATCAATCACTGCAAATGACTGACTAAAGTTGGCACTTTACACAACAGCTGCCGCTAAAACGTGCACGACATAAACTCAACATGTTTATGTTTGTCCTATTTCACTATTTCACTTCGTATCGACTGCCGTCATAAAATCAATAAGTATATTGCTTTTGAGGCGTCTTGCGTTTCTTTGATTCGAAGCACTCTAAGCCTTATGTGGCAGATACTGACATGTTTACAGGAGTACCAGCTGACTAACCTGTTACACAGCTTGGACCAACAGCATAAATCGCCTAAGATGCTAACACTTTCGTAGTAAAATGTGTTTAATAGAGGTTACTCAAAGCATACTAACCTTTTTATACAGACTGCATGCCATTGACACTTAAAATGACATGTACAAATTCAGTATTCAGAACCCTGTGCTCATAACAATGAAAGCACTCACAGCAGTCAATATTTACTGCCAAGCGATAACATAACAAATAGTCACACTGGCCTAATAGTCCAGTCAAAATAGGGTTAGACCCACCACAAATTGCAACACAATCTTTTTCTTCAGAATGCATTTCAGAGAGGTACCCAGAACAACATATTAAAAGTTTACTCGAATCCACCTTAGGGAAATATGCCTAATTTGCATAAATCAAATATGGCGGCCAACCATCCGACAAAATAACATAATAGGCCATATATCACATGTTAAACAAGCTATTTCAGTGATTTCAAAGTCTGACACTAGTAATTTGGCTCCGAGAATCATTTTTCAGGTATAATGTAGTGTATTATTGGCACTTCATTAATTTGCATAATTCCAATATGGCGGCCAGCATTCCTATAAAAGACATTTTCGGTCATATACGACGTATTAAACAAGCTATTTCAGTGATTTTAAAGTAAAAAGTATATTTCTTTGGCATGGACAAACGATTTTCGAGATAAAATGATTTGCATAGGCACTTTGTTAATTTGCATAAATCAAATATACGACAAAGGTTTGAAGTACGATTCAATTGTAAACAATAAGAATACTGGCTGCACATTTACTGGCTGTGTTGACAAGATAAATAGTAGGTGTTGCAACATGATGAAGGGAGTAGAGCAAGAAAGTTGCAATTGGTCAGAGAACAAAAATTGAAAACAGTTACAGGTATTGTCCCTTGAAACACAGTTCACATGAGTCATTTCCTCTTGCTCATTTTGGCACTTATTCACTGACTTTTGGAGATACCATGTGGATAAACATGTGGTATGAAGATGGGGATTTGTTCAAATCAAGTTGATCCGATGAATTTAACCGGAATTGTAGATTTTTTAATGATTATTTTGTTTATTTTCTGGACTTTTTTTGCAGAGTCACGTCACTCTTTTGTACTGTCCCATTACGAAAATAATGCCACTGTAAAGATGGGTAGTAATGCTCCACTTGGAGGGATTTAACGTAAAAATAGGCCAAGAACTCATACTTTGTTTCACAGTTTTTAATAAAAAACAATAAATGTTTTCTCAATAAAGGTTTGATTATGAAAACTGATCACCCTAGACACAATATAATATGATGTTTGGATAATAGAATGTACATGATCAATGTGGAAAGCTAGATTTTAAAATGGTACAGGCCAGGCTGATGATGTGCAGCTGCTCTGGTCTGAGCTGGATGCAAGGCTAGGCCAGACAGCTAAGGGGTTATTTGCATGAAATTAGTGTTTCGAGACCACAGATTTTTAGAGTATTAATTTTCCTGATTTTTCAAGGACCTTTGACCTCCCCTATACCTATGAACTAAGCTATGGCAATGGTTAGCCTACGCAAGAGTCCGAGAGTGCTAGTCTATGTTGAACAATGACTGGTAGAGGACCAAATTGCACACCAAAATTTTGGGCATGTCCCATGTTTGACTTTTTTGAGGGCAGCAAACTGGTTGTAAGATGAACAATTTTGGTCAAATGGGGCCGAGAAATATCAAAATTTCATGCTCGTTTGCTTAACAGACAGAACGTGCTTGGTTGTTTTCAGAGATTGCATACTATTACCGACACGGCCAGTGGATCTATCAATGAGAGTGCGACTGACTAAATCTTAAATGTTTACCCATTTCACACCGTGTGAGTTCTGCTCTATTATGGCATGTCCCAGTTGACCTTCTCAAGGTCACCAGTCTGTTGACACGTTATCAGTACACGTACCGATACTAGGATACGGAGGAATGTAAACACCTGCACTCAGTCGGCATTTGGTTGGCGACAATTTCGCGCCAAATCGATGCCATAGCGATAAATTTTAGTAAGCACGGTTTCATGCACAACGTTGCTCTCACGGTTAGGCGTCAATGGACCAGAGGAGCACTTAAGCTTTCGAGAAGAAAATTCCAGAGTTAAGTACTAGTACATACTTCACTCGCCGAACCATAGTCCGTAGACGCCGGGATCCGGGTAAATTATCCACCTTTTGCGTTTTTCCCCCCGGCTACTTTTCATTTTCGAAACAAATTTAATCAATGACGAGCGTGTCAGTTTAAAGATTGGGAAAGCCGGTGGTACGGCCGTCGTAAATTATCAGATATGCACTTTGATGACCCATTCCCTAACGTGTGTGTGCACATATTCCATCAAACAGTTTCTAAATGCCCATATAACCCCGATCTTTTGAATGTGTTGCCTCGTGTGATTGGCTAATGGACGCACACTGGCGTTGTATTTTAAATATTGGACATCGTCATTGGTTAGAACTTCGCATGGAAAAGTATAGTATGCCAACCATTTTTGCAATAGTAGCTGCCAAGAAAAAGATGCATATGGATGTCGTTGGAAGATCTCTTTTCAAACAAAGCTCGAACAAAACGGGTTGTTAATTTGAAACAGTTCATTTCTTATATGAATCAGAAATATTTTAAATTTAATGTGGCTGAGAAACATGTGCATTCAATCGATTCGTTTCATTTGAATTTAGAGGTGATCGAATTGTGGAGTTCCCGGTGCGGGATCCCGTATAACGGTATTCATGTATTGCCGTCAGTTGCGTGACAGAGGAATACCGTGTAACTCTTTATCGTAATTTTGTAAACAGATTAAGCACACCCCCGTGTGAAAGTGGAAATTTCCCAGTTTGAAACAACCAATTATATCATTATTAGTTTGACTATTTTATTGATATGACGAGTCACTTTGGATAGTGTAGCCGTGATTAAAATTCACGTGGCAATCACAACAATGGACGGTGTGCTCTGCGCCTTTCGTGGCATAGGGACGTATCAAGATGGCAGTAGTGTCCGAAGTCACTGAATAACAATTATTTTGTGTGTATCATTTGGTCTCTTATTCCAGACGATACTTAAAAATTGTTGACCTGCTGTTTGGTTTAACTGGATCTGAATTATCATTGACAAGATCATATTCTGTCATATAACAGTAATTAAAATGATATAAATTTGCCGCTTTCAGATTGCGAATCATGTCGGTATTGTGAAAATTATGCCAGCTGGCAGTTTTCTTCAACTTTCCACCTTTTCCCATTGCTTCACTGCCTCTCCTATGAGAACTCGACATTGAGGAGTGTCAATCTTACGACCATTTATTGTCACGTGGAGGAGGACATGCTAAATGTACCACGAGCAGCTGCTAATAATAAGGATGCAGTGCATGAAACTTTCAGAGCCAAACAAAAATAATTAGAATTCAGAAGCCCTACGTGTCAAACTTGAGGGAGCAACAGCTGTCCTGAAACTTGGTGATTACAGTGATAACAGTGGCAGGGATATTGATTGTAAGGCTGAATATTGTGAGGGCATGGTACAGTAGTTTGTTAGTTTTGCACTATTCTATAACAAAAAACCTTTACAGACATGTAACAGTATTCGATTTGGCTTATCAGTTTAGTCTTGGGTACTTTGTGCATTACCCCTCCCCCTACTCTTGCACTCTCCCCTCGTTCTCTGCGTTCGATCTTTGCTCGTTTACTTTGCTGGCTAATAACAATACCTGCCTACATTTGTTATTTACCATCCTACTTTTAAAACTAAGGACAACACAGCAAACACGTCCTCGTATTAGGGCCTTACTGTAAGGCCAGAAGAGACGATTTACATTCGACGTAGTTTAAGCGATGTATTTATTGCCTTGATTAAGTTTCTGTGCGATGTGTTGTAGTGAGTGTACGAGCATGAGTGCTTCTGAGCTCTTCCAACGTGTGGAGGCGTCGCAGTCAGAAAAATTGTAACAATCATAAGTTCGGTTATTGAACCTTTTTTTTGAGATTGGGGATTTGGCCGAGCGGTTTTGTCTGTGGCTCTCTGGTGACATTAAGAGTTCGAACCCGCTTGCAGACGTCGTTGTTTTATTAATTATTATGACCATAACTGCGTTCACCTATACTTTCTACAGTGCCTCGAATGCAATGCAAAGGTCCCGTATCTCAATGTGCATAATGATGATAAATTTGTAAAGCTGACAAATTTGTTTGAATTCAAGTTTGTGAATATATGGCCATCGGAAAATAAACGATCCTATAGCATACATCATGAATCATAAAGAGCCAACACACATCTCTCACTGACAGTTCAACTTTCAGTATGTTACTGCACAAGCGGGGAGGGGTGGGAGCAATGAGACGATGATAATCAAACAACGGTTACAACGTTTGTAGACGTCAAAGAGCTTTCTTTTTTTCCTTTCGTTGTTTTGTGTTGTTTCAAATAGAAAACCGCTTTAATATTAATATCATTCGTTCTTGATACGCACGAGACTTACGCACACACTATAGGAAGCACGTCAGTAAATATACGGCAATTCGTTTTATTCTCAAAGCTTCATTTACCATAAAAGAATAACGATCACAACAGACTCATAGTTATCTTTGATTCACGGTCTTCATGGTACGAAATAGTCGAGAAACTTCGTCACCTTGCCATACAGTCATCTGCCCTGATCCCCATACTGCGCAAAAGTTTTATTCCGTTTTACGACACACGGAATTATCATTCTTTGGCTATTGGGTACGAGTACGACACATATAATAGTAACTTACTTAGACACCATGAGTATTCGTTACTCATTAAATACATAATCAGCGTGGTCGTACCACAGGGGAAGGAAATCAGTTCCCTGGGGTGGGGAGGGAGGGTTTTTTGTGCAACGGTTTACCTTATTATTATTAATTTTGAAAGTGATATTTCAATTAAACATTTCGACTCCATACCAAGTCAACACCACAGCCGCCCACACGCAGTCCTTTTTTCCTCACGTGTGTAAACACGTGGGCTAATGTCATAGCGATGTCTGTCTGTCTGTCCGTGTGTGTGTGTGTGTGTGTGTGTGTGTGTGTGTGTCTGTCTGTCTGTCTGTCTGTCTGTCTGTCTGTCTGTCTGTCTGTCTGTCTGTTTACACGATAACTCAAAAACGCCTGAACGGATTCAAGTCAGATTTGGTACACTGGTACCATATGCTACTTGCAAGAACTGATTAGATTTTGGTTAGTGTGGCTTGCATATTAATGAAGTTATGCAATATCGTTTTTTTTTTTCGTACAATGGTTTCCCTATGGAGACGGTAATGACAGTGTAGACATATATCAAGAAATACTGCACAAAATTTCATGAAACTTTTCACAGATGACAATCTAAGAACATTATGATGATACTGTGAGTGTCATGTCAATTATCTTCTCATTTGCATATTTAATGAACTTTTGTTATTAGTGAGATAACTCTGAAATTCCTGCACCAAACTTGATGATACTTGCAACAAATATTGATCTGATATATATCTAATTATACTTAGAAGCACTAGGCAGTGTCAAGTTAATAAATAGCTCATTTGCATATTTCATGAAGGTTTGTAATTAGTCATATAACTCCGATATAACTTCACCAAATGTGATGATTTCTGCTGCAGATACTGATCCGATTGATATCTAAGTGTAGTGTAGAGCATTTAGTAGTGTGAAATTAATTAAGGGTTCATTTGCATATTTAATTAACTTTGTAATTAGGTATATAACTCTGAAATTACGGCACCCAAGTCAGTGAAATAGGGTACAGATATTGTTTTGATAAATATCTAATTGTACTGTGGAGCATTTGGCTGTGTCAAGTTGACAAATAGGTCATTTGCATATTTTATGAAGTTTTGTAATTAGTGATATAACTCCAAAATAACTGCGCCAAATGTGATGACATCTGCTGCAGATACTGATCCGACAGATATCTAATTGTGGTGTAGAGCATTTAGTTGTGTGAAGTTAATTAAGTGTTCATTTGCATATTTAATGAACTTTGTAATTAGTGATATTACTCCAAAATTACAGCGTTAAATTTGATGAAACTTGCTACAGATGTTGACCGGATAAATATCCAATTGTACTGAGAAGTATTGAGCAGTGTCAAGTTCATAATTACTAGCTCATTTGCATATTTCATGAAGTCTTATAATTAGTCATATAACTCCAAAAAAGCTGCATCAAATGTGATCAAAACTGCTCAAAACTAACTGTATTGTAAAGCATTTAGTAGTGTTAAGTTATTCAAGGGTTCATTTGCATATTTATAAACTTTGTAATTAGGTATATAACTCTGAAATTTCGGCACCAAAATTTTGTGAAACGTGCTGCAGCTATTGATTTGATAAATATTTAATTGTGCTATGAATCATTGAACAGTGTCAAGTTAATTTAGGTTTTATTTGCATATTTAATGAACTTTGTAATTAGGCCAGGAAGAAAAAATAAATTGTTCATCGGAATCGCCGCTTCTACTTTGGCATATTTGGAATTTTTTTTTTTGTTGATCGCGGCAAATTCTTACTTCCGCATTACAAATATTTTAGTACTGCCGCTGGTGGCGCCCTACACTTTGTCGGGTTTTCGCGGGCACGGGATTTTGAATGAGACTTCCGACGTGTTTGGACTTTAATAGTTGACCGCCAACACGTTGTTGTGACATCTGAATTTGGCGAATCACGGCGCAAAGTGGGTCGATTTGGCCAGAAATTTCCTCGCTTTGAAAACGTTAGTGCATGTCACATAATGAGTATTAATTTGATCGCCAACATTCGACGTAATGGCCAACAAGTTAGTTCCAAAGACGCCATTCAGTGTTTGTCCTGATATTACGTTCGGCGATTTGTTCAACAAGATCGTGACAGCAGATGGACGGTGCATCCGATTGAATGAAAATTGCATCGAAAGTATAAAAATTTACGGCAATGACAAAACACATGGTTGCGTCGATGTTAAAGTATCATTTGAAGCTTGCTGTTTCTATTGTGGGGTACAAGACAGCCTTCAATGATGACTATATAACTTCACTCCGATCACAGTACAGTGTTATTAGACCATTGTGTAAAATGTGTAGAGACAGTGGTAAAGAGGTCAAAACATGGGGCCAAAGTAAAATGAAAAAACTCAGATGCTAGGTCCCACCAGGACAATATTAAAGGACAATACTGAATTCTGGATTTCAGTGATTTGCTGTACATTTCAGTTTTATTCTGAGAGAATGTTGAAATACTCAGAATATGTTGTGCAAACACTATGTTATTGTTGGGAAATATAGTATTGAATTCAGTTACCAGTATCAGTGTTTCTTGTCTGAGATATTTCTGGTAAAAAGGGAAACAATTATCTTGACTTGTCTGCATCTGTGCAAAAATGCCTGAGAACCGCGTTTACCTTCGGCCTAAAAAAATTAAAAAAATTTCGCTCGCCGCTCCTGGAACTTGGTCCAAAAAATCCGATGAACAAGATTTTTTTTCTCTGGCCTTAGTGACATTACTCTAAAATTACAGCATTAAATTAAATAAAACGTGCTACAAATGTTGATCTGATGGATATCTAATTGTCCCATAAAGCATTGAGCAGTGTCAAGTTATGAACAGCTCATTTGCATATTAAATACAGTTTTGTAATTAGTGATTAAACTCTGAGAGTACTGTGCGAAGTTGAAAAAAACCTGCTACATATAGTGATAACATATATCTAATTGTTCTGTGAAGCGTACTACTATTAATGAACCTGTTGTAAAACACGTGAGCATATTCAGTTCATATCTGGTTTTACTACGTGTGTGACGGCTGAGGTGTTGACTTAATCAATTAATCCGCTGAGATACGGACAGCCGATTAGCAAGTTGGCAATGTTTTCGGAGCAATTATAGTGGTGTATACACAAGTTGGAGAGGAGATAAGGACTTGTCGGTAATATATAAAGCAGTCAGACGGTGTAGAGTCGAAATAGTCATTTAAAAGATCGCAGTCAAAATTAATAAAATCAATTATGGTAAACCGTTGCACAAAAAACCTCCCACCCCAAGGGACTGATTTCCTTCCCCTTTGGTCGTACTAGGCTGTAATTTTTTTCGTGAAAGGTGTTTGCATTATTTTTTCTCCAGGGTTGGCGGTTGCAAGGTTGCAAACTTTATCTTATATGCCAACAGGCAGCAAACGGGTAGGCAGGCTGTCTTACGGTTTTTTTTTTCATTTTAGAGCATGGGAAATTTCATTCATAAAAGAGGGTGGAAGTATCAAAATATCAGTATTTTGCTCAGCAGATAGTGTTTTGTAGTTTCTAGGGTTGAATTTCTCATCAGAATGGCAAGTAGATTTAATAATAAATAAATGATGAATGAAAAATTTATATAGCGCCATATATCCAAAAAACTGCCCATTCTTTAAAAAACAACAAAGTCTTTACATGAATGATTTGTAAGCCTTAGTGTATAAATAAGTTTTCAGTTCTTTTTTAAAACTCTCAATTGACGGAGACTCTTTAAGTTGCTGCGGAAGACAATTCCATAGCCTT
Organism: Ptychodera flava; assembly: GCF_041260155.1. Lineage (NCBI taxonomy): Eukaryota > Metazoa > Hemichordata > Enteropneusta > Ptychoderidae > Ptychodera > Ptychodera flava. Next base: position 21,307,770 of record NC_091930.1, on the reverse strand, counting down.
GGTGCTATACAGCAAAATGCGCGATCTCCAAAAGTTTTAGAAGTGCATCTAGGAACGACCAACAGATATTTATTTCCAGATCGGAGATGTCGATTGGGTTGGTAGATGCTTAACAGGTCACTAATGTATGACGGAGAATTACCGTGTAGGCACGGAAAGTAAGCAGTAAAATTTTGTATTCAATCCGCTGACAGACTGGTAACCAGTGCAGCATGGCTAAAGTACTGGTAATGTGGTCAAATTTCCTGGTTTTTGTAATAAGACGGGCTGCAGTGTTTTGAACAAGCTGCAGTTTACTCAAATTAGTCTGGCTGATGCCGTAAAGGAGACTGTTTCCATAATCGATCCGAGATGTCACCAGTGTGTGGACAAGATATTTAGCAGTGTCCTCTGTAAGGTACTTTCTGATATGACTAATACTTCTGATGTGAAAATAGGCTGTTTTACAGGTTTCTGTAATGTGGCGATCCATATTCATGAGACGGTCAAATTGAACTCCAAGATTTCTGGCTGTTGCAGTTGGTATAATAGTACAACCATTAATTTGAATACTCGGAAATTTGAAAAGGGAAAGTTTAGGTCGTGATCCAAAAAACAGCAGTTCATTATTTATTATTAGAGGGCGACTGGCTACTGTAAAATGTTTATCCACTATGCACACCGTGTGACTTCTGCTGTATTGTGTCATGTCCTAGTTGACCATGTCCAGGTCACCAGCTTTGAAACGTTATCAGCACGGAAACTGGGATACGGAGGAATTTAAACACCGTACCTGCATTCTGTCGGCAGTTTGTTTGCGACAATGTCCCGTCCAACCGGCGCCATAAGTGATCGTATTATCGATATTAAGGTTTTGTGGGCCAGTAGTGATACACAACACATTGCTCTGTTGGAATGCAAGCGACCACTTGAGTCCTCAGACATTCAAACGTACTCTGCCAACCATTCAAATATTTGTTACTATAGGGTATGTACGGTGATAATGATTTTGTTACAGTTGCTAAGCGTCAACCGAATCATGAGCCAATCAACCTATTTACGACACCAGTCTGTAGACATCCAATCAAACCAATAAATTTGTTAAGGCTTAGGCCACGAACAGGCTGTTCGTGGATACAGTGTCTGATTGCATACCGAAATACAGAAGAAGGCAAACGCCAGCATTTTGTTAGCGGTGTGTCTTGTTCTTGTATCTCGCCAGGTTTTGGGTATTGATATAGGCACAGCAGTACAATTAATATGTAACTGTGAAAGATTACGTCAAGGTGACTGACACTCGCTGGCCGATAGAACATGCCCAACCACGATGTCAATTTAAAGAGTTTCCTCCTTGTCGCTGGAGCGACAGGCGAGATACTCCTCTTTGATTCGTACTGAATAATAAAGAAAGCCCAAAGGCGACCCCTTCAATGACGTCGGCTTCTTTTGAAAGTGCCAGTCAGGTATTTGTACTTTCAAATTGATCATTGCTTGCATTGGCATTTTGATTCTGTTAAATCACTCCTGCCTCTGTACTTCAATTATGAATGATCGAATTGATTTTCTTTCATTTTTGTCAATCGTGTGAGTACCAAAACCTAAGTGGCTTGATTTCGTTCATGGTAACCAAAGTATTTTATCGGGTGCAGTTAAACGAAGTAACACAAAATGTTTGTCTGTGCAAGGAGGTAGAAGTGAGATTCCATGATGGTGTAACTAGATGTTAGACGGGGAGCTTAGTCGGTCGATCATAAATTTGTCGTTCGACAAACTGCCGATTGAAATTAAATCTTCAGCGAATTTGCCAATTTTTAAATTTTTCTTGAAAAAGATTCATAATAAACTCTCGGCAAATTTTATGAATACAGATAATTTTCTTTGATGCTCCATGGACAATGCTGTGCACAGTTACATTCAGAACGATTGGAACTAATTTGGGATAATCGGATAATTAGATCTTAATATTTTCAAATTTCTCAAAATTGTTAGGTGCCCTATAGCTGAATGTTGCAATATTACAAATTACTCATAAAACAAACACTTAACTTAAATAGAAAAGAAGATGAGCTTACATTTGCAGATTCAACTGATATTTCTTAACCATCCAATTATGTCAAATTAGTTCCAATCGTGTTTTTCTGTATTTTTATCCAAACCACAAAATGACAATAGTCTATAGTACGTTTAAATTTAGGTATTTCTCAAGAAAAACTGCAGCAGCATCATATCACCAGTATCAGTTTTTACTTACAAATTTCAATTTGCAGTTGTAACAGAGACAGTGAATATTTATGGACACCCGCTGTGACTGAATGAAGGTCGCTGTTAACTTCACAATGCTCTGATAACTGATTTGCTTTAAAAAATGTTTCACAGCAGGACACGATGTGATAACTAACTTTAGCTAGAGAGGTGACCTTTGAATGACCTTCAAGTTCACAGAGCTTTCGCAATGTGCACGAGAAGTATGAAAAAACAGGAGACAGTAAGATTTCCAGCATCTGAAAGCCAATATTAATGACCGTCTGATAGTTCAATTGCTCAGTATTGACTACACATGGAGAGTAATGATTTGTGTAACAATATACTTGAACGACTTTTGTTGTGCATTGCTTATTTGATTAATATTAAAGTGCCGGCTTACCAAATGACACACTATATTGACGTAAGGATAACAATGTGTAACAAATTTGAAGTAACATACATGACCCGTTTTTGATGCAACTTATGGATCTATTGCAAAATTTGTATTAGCATTTCAATGTCTGTCGTAAATAGTAAAGACACTGTACATAAAAAAGGTAAAAAAAAACCCCGAAAAATCATGTTTTTAAAAACGTTTTTGTCTTTGTGATTTCTCCAAATATCATATCGTGAATGTATTCATTGTTTTTGATCCCTTCATTGAGTACCAGAAGTTTTTATTGGAAATGGATGTGGTGAGGATTGCCTAATTTGAACCTACTAATTTTCTAAGTTATGAAAGCCAGGGGCACTGCAGATGAAGTTCAATGTTTCAAACGCGTCCGTTTTGATCTTGGAAATGGTGTTTTAAGAGCAACTTTTTGCGCATATTTTATCATAGATTTGATAACTTACTAACATACCAAATTTTTATTGTTGATCATAACTAGTTTGCCGTCAGATTTCGACGGAGATAACAAAAAAGGGCAACATATACAATTTTTCACTGAATAAGGTCAATACATTCACTTCCTAGAACAGAAAGGAAAATGAAACGAAAACTTCTGCCGGAGACATATGCATCTAATTTTTATTTTGTTTTGTTTTTGTTTTTTGTTTTTTCAATTTTGTATTGTTGCCTATGCGTGGTCTGACCTCAAAAATGGCATATTCGACGGTTGTCAGGATGGGTCTACCTCTGATGTGTTTATGCACTTGCTGTCGGATGCAAGTTTTTGTTCGGGTTTCATACTCGCACTTGCTGTGGAAATGTCGACAGATATTATGTATGATAATATCAACAGCATTGCCAATTTGACGCCCTAATCAACAATATAACACGCAAACTGATAACAATGCTGAAATTCCTCATATCAGGAATTTGTAATAAAGTTAGCGATTGTCACTGTATCTGACTGTAAGAAGGCGTTACGGCGTCGTTCTGAAGAGCTGCAGTCAGTGGTTTGCACGCGTACCGCTGTTCGTCTCCCAGCAAATTTGATTAAAAGCTATATGGTGTGTTTACATGTGATATAACTCATCATCAATAACCTAACCACTGTACACTCGTAGGCATCTACTTGTTTCACCGAAAGATTCAAGTACCAAATACACTGGTTACTACATCCTTATTTGCGATGAATCTGTCTGCTTGAAGCAGACAGACCGTGACCTTGACGATTCATTGAAATGACTTGTTGCTTGTGAATTATTGCCGTCACTAAATTTAACTTGCCGGTTTCCTTTACAGCTATTCTGAGTAACCATTGACAAACAAAGCCTCCTTGTGAAATCGTGAACACGCTCTACCTTTACGCATGGCGAGGACAGGGCTCAAAGAACACACTGTTTCATAGGCCTGTTAACTTTGACAATTATGTATGATTTATAGATTGCCTTACGCTGAGACAGTATTAACCAATCAAATACCGTTATAAAAGATAAGCAGCACCGACCATTAACTTTAGCTATTATCTTCAGTCAAGCCTAAAGGTTATATTTCAATGGAAGAGAAATGGCAAAAATGTGTGTAGGAAATACAGCTCAGGCTGATAGCTTGCATTCCACGATGTTGTGATCGGTAATACAGAATGAATTATTAGCAAAATATACAGACAGCTGCTTAATTTGTTTCGTAAGAACATTTTACACTTTCGTGAGTTTAAGTATCACTTAATTCTGATGTCTCACATTGAAAAGTTTGAAATGTGTACAGTTCAAATGAGTTCTATGCCTTCAGAGTCTACGCCGCCACAGTTCATGGCTGTGATTTACATTATTTACATATAACTAAACAGATAGAGTTAATAATTAACCGTCATCGTCACAGGTTCTTTCCCAAAACGACAACAAGATTGTACACATATATTTGTGCCGAGCGTTTTCAAGATTCTTTGCCTTGAAATCTAGAAATCGCTTGGAAGTAACATCAGACTCATTCGCAAGTCACATTGTAATCTGTCGCGAATTTTCAACCGGCATTAGTCATGGCACATTCTGAAGCAATACCGAGTTCTTCCGATACCCAGGTCGGCGTACCCGTACAACTGTTGAGTGGTAATGGCGACCAACAATGCAGAGGTATGACAGCGCAGCCAGACAGGTAGGCGAGTAACGTCAATGTCTTCATTGGCTTGAATATACGGTGGTGTCTGTTTATACATCTATCCATTATTGTAGTCTTATACACCGATGTCAATCTCAATAAGTTTACTAATCTGTAGAAATAAACATACTGTCTGAAAAAAAGGGCTCAAGTATAACTACATGTACCTAACTTGGTCATCGAACCACCTTTTGATAACAAAGGTTGGTTTAGGACTTTGACTTTAGTAGATACAACCGTCCTGCCCTGTTTGCTAGGTGGCGTACGAGGCCAATCGAAATATTAAATCCAGGCGATAGAAAAATAATGAAAAAATATTTTGCATGTAATACAGGCGAGACTCAGTGTAATTCATTGAAAAACTAGTAGTATAGTTCCAGACTGACTCCTTAGCATTTGATAAGTCAAAAGATTAATTGACCGAGTCTTGATGTAAATTTGACAGTGGTGCCATACCAACTGTTTTTGTTTTTCACAAGAGCGTTATGAACTCCGGAATAATTTTCCCCTAGGTTGGTCTGCTGTTGACAAACTGCCTATTTTGTGTTGTACCTTTTTTCAGATTTGAGAAAATAATTAGTTTTCCCCTTTAGCTGCAAACATTATGGAAAACGGAAAAGAAGGTTAATGTTCATTTCCTGTTAATTTTTGTGATGCACTATAAGTTTGATCATTCTCTCAGATCAAGAATCAGACACACCATTTCGTGAATTTTGTGATTTGGGTGGAATTCATTTTTATTGTACTCTTGCTTGACATGATTGGTAATAGATAAATGATTGACCACAGTGTTTGACTATGGTGCAAAATATACGCTAAAATACATGACTTTGGGCAATGGCCATTGTTCCTGTAAGATCGTTTGATTGATTCTTGTTTGTTTGTTTGTAGGCGATTTTTTAAAGCAATAGTTTTTGCACTAAGCACTCTTAGAGTTGTCTTTACAAAATGTAATAAATACGCGGCAGTAAAGGACCAAACACCACATCTTTGTAAGCATTACACGCCTTTCGTCACTAAAGCAGCAAGGACATTTAACTTTCTCTCGTGATTAAAATACATGCTACTGATTTTAATATTTATTATGTCATCTTACGGACGAAAGATCATTTGCAGGTTGTGGTACCCAGAACGCCAGGGAAGAACAACACAAAAGCGTAGAGTCTGTCCGCTATTTCGGCTTTCTCCATCCTTCAATCGTGATTTCGGAGTCCTGTCAGTATACTTGTGGATAACAGACGCGAAATATTTTAAATTTGAGTTTGAAAATAAAATAAATATCATAGTATGGTTTTCCGGGGCATAATATTATTGGTAATGTGACCATGACTGCAAATTTGAGAGCAGAATTCGACGCTACATTTTCTCTCTGATGTGTACATTTTGTTCTTGTCGTTACAGACCGGTCTGTAAGAAGGCTTTAATTGTGTGTGAACGCTGGGGAAGTTCCATTGAGGGAGGTGTCACCGATGCCCTTCATCTCGTGATCCGGCTTCTTCAAAATCGAGGCATAACGGTTTACTGCACGGCTTTATACGCGTCAAAGCAAGAAAACGAACACGCAAGGCAACTCGGCGTGAAGCTTTTGCTGCCTAAAAAGGAGGACATAATGCAGTTTGATGAACCGATTCACCGCTGGCTGTATTACTACAATGTCCACTACCCGCACATATTGAGCTTGACAAACGTCAAATATGTATTCAGTTTTGGCATTATAACTTCGAATGCTGCCAAAACATTGGTAAAGGAAAACTTTTCCACCGCTTCATTTTACATCATTAACGTATTTGGCAGAAATAGCATAACACCGGTCATTGTTGGCTGTAGCAAAGAGGAGCTTGACTTTCGTAGAGATGTTTTAGAGGCAGACATGCTGCGGACCAAGGCGATACTTTCGATAGGACACAGCATATTTCATGAGTATCGTCGTCGTTACCCTGACAACACGCACAGAGAGACATCCCCCATGATTGATGAAAGTTACTTCGGACTGAAATGTGACGCAACATTCCATAAGGGAAGAGAGGTTTTCCAAATTTTATCCATCATCCAAGACTATGAGATCGATGATATTACGAAAGATAGCACTGTTGTACGTGCTATTGCTAAAGTTGCCGAGTATTGGCATGAGTTGCAAGAAACGCCGCCAGTCTGGAAAATTATCGGTGTGTCACCTGGCAAAGAGAACAAACTTAAAGCTCGCTTAGAAAAGAACTCTAGATTGAAAGTTATTCCATCTTCAAGGCGCAGTGCTGAAGATCTGGACAAGGAGCTCCGTAGTTCCCATCTGGTATTGGTCTTACCATCGACCACAAACTACGTGAACCTCACTTTGGCGGCTATGTGCGCAGCAATACCAGTGATCTACCCTCAAGAGTCTCAAAGCTACGAGTTTGCGAGTGATCATATACACTCATTGGGAGAACAAACACTCAGCGTTGACATGAAATTGGACCCTGAGGTGTTAGCGAGGAAGATAATGCGTGTTATGCAAAAGAACAAAACAGTTGTAAAACACGCGAAAGTAATCAAACAAAAGATTAAAAATGTTGTTGTCCGAGCACTTCAAAATATCAATAAAAACTGCCTCTCAGGCGAAGGTGAAAGCAAAAGCGATCATGAGTCGATAACAGGTGATGACTCTTCGCCGGAAAATTCAAATGCAGGTGTAAATCATAGAGAATTATAAACTTACATCTAAAAGATTGAGGACCAAGATCAGATGTGGAACCATTTCTACTAAGCACAGAGAATTGACATTTGTATCCCTGTAACATGTACCCGTTAAATGCAGTGACAAGCCAACATTCAGATTGCTCAAAGTTTAGTGTAAAGTACTTCATGTTCAACAAAAACACAAAAATATCTGATCAATCCTTTCTCAACGACCGACAAATGTAAATTAGAAAGATACTTTCAGCAAGTTCATTGAGTTCATTATCTAATGCATATTTTCCTTATTTAAAAGAGGAGACAGAGAAGAAAAAGGGCGCATTTGAAGACACGAAAAATAACAAAGACACAGCTAGTGGTTATGACACAAGTGGAAGAATACAACAAGAGCAAGCTGAGAGTCAAGGTTAGTCTGTTGAAACGTTTAAAAGTAAGCTTATACTGAATGTTATATTCTGAAATATTATAGGCAAACATTCCTCAAGGGCAAATTATCCCTGATGCAATCCAAATTCCGAAATATAAAATTCCGGATTATTTGAATACAATCAGAATGCAAATATTAAATAGCACAGAATAGCATTATATTCTATTCATAATATTATGTAATAGTTAAAAGCGTGTAATTTTTCACAGTTCCCTTTCATAAAGAAACCTTCGACTGCTTTTGATTTGACAATTCATGGTTAGCTTACAGCTTTTATGAAACAATGTAAAAGATCGCAAGGATTCATTTACATGATTCACGTTTGTACAGTTGTATTAGTCTGGAGCACTTTCCGGTCCATTAGGAATGGGGAAGAGATACGTGACTTAGTATGAATGAATGAATGAATGAATGAATGAATGAATGATGAATGAATGAATGAATGAATGAATGAATGAATGAATGAATGAATGAATGAATGAATGAATGAATGAATGAATGAATGAATGTGTATGTATGTATGTATGTATGTATGTATGTATGTATGTATGTATGTATGTATGTATGTATGTATGTATGTATGTATGTATGTATGTATGTATGTATGTATGTATGTATGTAGTATGTATGTATGAATGTAATATGTATAAATATATGTATCTATGTACATGTAAGTATCTATGTATGTATGTAATAAAGATGGTGTTTGTGTTGTATATAAGCATACATGCATGCACGCTACATGAGTGGGTTTGTGCCTTTGTGGTGTGAACCACGGACCGTCTGCAAACACACGTGTAGAGATCACCAAATATTCATTAATGTAGTTAACCTGTCGTCAAAACAATTAATAATACTCGGCAATGTTTGCTAACGAAGGATAAAAAATGCAAAGGATAAAAAATTGCATTGGATAGGGATAAATGAACTTCTCCACAGGTTTAGAGTATTCAAGCAATGGTAAATTCTGATACTTGCCATTCACGTACACCTAATGTAAATAACTATCCACTAAATACATTCATGCATATACCATTGTATTGGAGCGACATTGGATATCGCATTACGTGCTAACGTATCCATAGTTGACGAGTGTGATAATGAAGATTTCAACAAAATTGTAGTAAGATGTTTTTATCTTCAAGCTTATTAGGGACTCAGACATTTCATACTGTTATTTACTTTACAGCAGCTAGCAATGAACAAGAAGATGAAAGAGTTCAGATGTCAATTGGAGGGTGTGACAAGTTATCTTCTGTTTCAAGAAAAAGAAAAAGAACCAAAATACCTGGAAACAGTCAACGTAGTCAACGTAAGGCATGCTTATATAGAAGTTGCATGGCCATACAATACAATGTGCGCATTATATGTCGTTGTTTTTTAAGTTTTACTACGCTGTCAACTCTATTCCTCTTGTTTAGTCAGTATTTAATCGCTTTATCGCTTTGGCAATGGTGACCATTCAGCCCTTAATAAAATTGTATTCTTCGACCTATACAGGCAAGGAGACAGATGAAAAGACGACATGGACTGGCGAGTTGATAAAACCATCTGATGTTTCACCAAAACAGTGCAAAAAGTCTACAAAGAAGCGCAAAGACGGGAATTACAAGCTACAGGTATCTTTACAGTGATCAAATGTTTTAATGTTTTCTAAACGTGTAATAGTTAAATATATGACATAAAAATTCTTCGATGTTGAATTTATTGACGTGTCGTTATAAAATTACCCTCAGGTGTCGTATACCTTCAGTACAACTCGTTTGTCCATAGGCCGCACTGATAACACTACAAGGCAAGCTTCACTAATCACATGCAATAGTTCCGTGACAAAAAAATACCGTAACTTTACAGAACTGTAAAAGTTTCTTTTAAAGACAAAAACCAGGTGTTTGACGTCTTGTGGTTAATTATTGACAAGGCATCAAGTTACTCTTACATTAGCAAGCGGTATCATCTTTGCATATCATTTAATATCAAAATTTAACACCGACTAGAAACATAATGTTACCTCTCAACCATATAAACAAGCGTTTCGAACTAAGAATCCTTCCACTTCTTTCTGAAGATTGCAGGATACATGAAACTTAAGTGATAGATATTATTACTTTGTACTTGAAGAAAATTGTTATTATTTATAACGCTCTGCTTTTGCATCGAGCAGTGTAATTTCCCACGAGGACACTGTATACTTCAATATATATATATATATATATATATATATATATATATATATATATATATATATATATATATATATATATATATATATATATATATATATATATTTGTTACAGAAGAAACAGAGGGGTTAATAAGGGGAATGAGTTCATCCACAGGAGAAGAAATTATATCATGCAAGACTATGACACCGGGAGATGGAAAGCCAAAACGGACACGGAAGAAAAACCCACAAAGTATGTGTCAAACCTCTACTTTTCTTTGTTATTCTATGTCAAAATAAAATGGAATGCTTCCCACCTATTTGATGAGAAATTTATTTGAGTTAATTTCGGCATAAATTAGTTTTACTAATGCCCATGAATGCTTTTGAGGTCACCAAGAGGCTATCCTTTGTTTCGGGTGCATAAAAAGTCCCCTTTTTATGGTTGATGTAACATACATATAATTACAATTGACATTAATTTGTTGATTGCATATGAAATGTCAAGTAAATGGCGTCATTGACGTCATATCAGGCAGAGATCAAGTCACTCTATGAATACTTGGACATCATTAAATATGTTTAGTGTTGTTGCTATATTAAAAGGGAAAGTTTTGGGAGAACCCTCTACATCAAGTAAGGGAGAAGAGCCATCGGGTATCCGCCATTATAGGGAACGAAAAGCAACCAGAAAGCGGAAAGGGAAAGAGTTCAAACATATAGGTAACTGTTAGAAAAGTCTTGATATTTTCTCCCCTAGAACCGGTTATGTTGGAGCTGCAACAATTCTTCAGAACTAAGTTATAGCAATATTACAGTATTTGCAGACAGAAACTTTTCATGAAGTAGGAGTACATATACTTGTCTCGTCACCAATGAGCTGAACTGTCCAAACTAAATGAAATGGTCGGCTATCTTGCATCTTAAACTAAAGTAGACAGAATAAAAAACGGAATAGTTTCAGGACTATAAATTGAGACATCGTTATAAAATACTAACATTCGCCTTTGTGAAACCACATTCTGCAGGAGTGTGTAGAACTATTTGCTTGTTGAAATGTTGATGTCATAATTTATATGGTAAATTAAAATAAAAGATTTGTTTCATTAAATAAAAAATACTCTAAAGGACGATTAAAAAGGTAACGGCGATACGTGAAAAAAACGTAAAATGTGAGACAACTTAATACTCCCCTTTTTGCTCATATATCCTCATTTTGTCCGTAAATGTGTAGAGGCGGAACAGAAAAAGCGAAGAGTGCCCTCTCCTGAAAAAACGGAAGAGGATTCACATTGGTTCACACACGGAAAACGAAAGCCTAAGAGGAAACGGAAGCGAGACCGAAGTAAGTATTCCGTGAATGATTATTGTGGAAAATTTTATGAGGGAATAAGAAAAAATGTACATATAAACGTTGAATCTAGTGCTTATCTGTTAACACAAACATGTCTTCCAATATTGCAATTGATTCTAACCATTCAATAATATTTATTTGCGACATATAATCTTATAATTTACACTTATCGTTGATGTGTGGCCTATTTCAACGCATAAATACTAAGCTACGCAAATTAAAAATGAAATAAAAGTACAATAAGAAGGTAGCGAGTGATTAGTGACATTACCTCTGCCAGATTACTCCCTTTTTTGTGATTTAATTGCATGCATACAGTTACTCTCAATTACTTCATATATTCATCAAGGTTACCATACCTGAGTGAGTGACAGTTTGATCTTATCAAAACTTTTAAAGCCAGTTCACGTCCGTGGTTTACTATACCCGTTAACCATCCTCCATCCTGTTGTTGTACAGTAAGACGAAATGATCGGACGGCTGAACGAGAAAAATATACGGTATAACGTTAACGCATTACTGCTTACAGGTCTAATTTTGGTTGGCACTAAGAAATGTACGCTTTTTACATTAAAAAATTCTAAAACAACACTACGACATTAAGATAGCTGCTGAACAAGCAAACAATACTTAACACCATTGGAACTATTTTGTGATCATAAGATGAACAGTAAAAGTCACAGAATATGCTCTCAAGAGAGGGTTTTCTCAAAGCATTTAGTAATTATCAATTTTTCTAGTGGGAATATCAAAACTGTAATTATCGAACTAAATGTTCAATTAGTATAAAAAATTGTAGGATTTAAAGCCATCTGCTATTCAAAAATTGTAAATTTATCCTTTTTGACAATTTTTAAGGATATTTCATCTCATTGATACACATTCTTGAAAATGTCAAGATTAAAGGTCAAAACTTGATGATTGCTGTATTGTTTAGAGGACCTGGATGCATTTGAAGGTTTCGGGATCATATCTGACTGGTTCTATACTATTTGAAAATAATGTTTAGGGGTCATATCTAAGTGGTCCCTCAAAAAGATTAAGGGACACATTAGGGTGGTCTCCGAAAGTTTCAAGGACTCATGTGGGTGGTCCCTCAAAGTTTCAAGGTCACATTAGGATAGTCCTTGAAAGATTCAGGGACACCTCAGGTTGGTCCCTGAAAGTTTCAAGGACTCATCCGGGTGGTCCCTGAATGTTTCAAGGACTCGAGGCCTTGAAAGTTTCACGGTCACATTAGGATAGTCCTCGAAGGATTCAGGGACACCTCAATTGGTCCCTGAAAGATTCAAGGACTCATAGACTTAGTCATGTTCACGCTACGATCACAGTTGCTGACATCATTGTCGAGATCAGGAACAGCACTGTCACTCCACAAAGGACCTTGGTAACAGACATCAAATTCATCGGCGATATCCAGTATTCCGTTGCTTTCCATGTAGTCCTGTCATTAAATAATTGGGGTAATGGACGTCCTACATTCAGAATCGGTAACCTTTCCTGACGAAGGAATTAGTGCAGTGGACAAAATTCATTCGAACGTCGCGTCGTTTACACAATCGACTTGAAACAATGCAGAGTCTCACAACAATGTGACCCGTGACCTTTATTATGTTAATTAGCAAGGACCATATTATTTGGTGTACGATTCGGTATCTCGCTTGACGAGAAAAGCATCATTGACTACATCTCCAGATTAATCATGAAGACTGTAACATACAACCTCAGTATTTTAAACGGCAGGAAAACTTTACAGCATGAAAGAGCAACATGTACCTTACCCTGGACCTTACACAATCGCGCAATGCGCCCTAGGTGTCCCTGTAGATTAAAATGGAATATGCCATCATGCAAATTGTTTACCGTAAAGACCAGCGTCGCGTCGGCTCGCAACAGCATACTTCAACAAGAGAGTGCATTGCCATTAATCGTCAAGACGCTTGTTTAAATCGACTGAAGGTTCAGCCACTGCCCAGTTCATCACATTTATGCCAGGGAGAACATGCCTTGTAGATCTCGTCGCGTGATTAATACGCAAAGACGTGTTTCGGCGCTGGCCGACCAGTCACACATCAGAGCCATGAGGACGCCGGGTTAAGCCATTACATAATCTTAACTTCGAGGTGCTGAATATTGACGCTTATGTGCAGGAAGTTGGACCAAATCTTTCCAGTGATTCCTCTGCCTGTCAGCTTTACCAAGTAATGCTTGTGAATGCACAAGCTGATGAGCGAAGGTCACATCAGGATAGTCCTTGAAAGATTCAGGGTCTCATCTGGGTGGTCCCTGAAAGTTTCAAGGACTCATCCGGGTGGTCCCTGAAAGTTTCAAGGTCACACCAGGATAGTCCTTGAAAGATTCAAGGTCACACCAGGATAGTCCTTGAAAGATTTAGGGTCACATCTGGGTGGTCCCTGAAAGTTTCAAGGACTCATCTGGGTGGTCCCTGAAAGTTTCAAGGACTCATCTGGGTGGTCCTTGAAAGTTTCAAGGTCACACCAGGATAGTCCTTGAAAGATTTAGGGTCACATCTGGGTGGTCCCTAAAAGTTTCAAGGACTCATCTGGGTGGTCCCTGAAAGTTTCAAGGTCAAGTCAGTGTGGTCTCTAAAAGATTAAGGGTCTCCTCGGAGTGGTCCCTGAAAACTGCAAAGACATCTCTCCACAGTCCCTAAAAATTCCAGACAAAAACTGATGGTTCCTGCCGTTAATATTTTAAGGTTTCAACAGACAGATGATATTGATTACATTTCTTTGCATCTACCAAAAATAGTTCATTTTTAATAGAAGGGCTGAAATAATTCAGTGATTTTGTAAAATTTTCCAGCATTAATTAGCACACTCACAAGAAAAGGGTTGTTTAATCAAATTGACCAGGTCTCATTTCCTTGTATACATTTTCTTAACTTCTACCAAATCTTTTGAAAGAGAGATCACCAAAAAAACATACACTACAGCAGAACTGATTTGGGTAGAGGTAGAAGGCCATTTTCCCATCGAAAATTTAAAATTTTATCATGCATCGTTTGGTGAGAATAGTAAATGCCTACAAATCAACCTTGGAAAGGGAATTTGTATTTTGACTTAAACTAAACAAAATTGACAAATCAGTTACGTTTAATGGGTTCTCCTTTCCTGAGCGTGTGAAAAGCTAGACAAAAATGTAAAATTTGTTCGAGATGTATTTGATGATTGTGCAATTATCAATAATTTATGAAATTTGCCCCCGCCTTCACACAAATACACTGTTAGTATATGCTCAAGATCTTATAATCACAAAATAGTAGCAATTGTGTTACATTTTGTTCATACAGAGCAAAAGAGAAGGTCCGGTGGACAGCAGCCGTTCAATCTCGTCAGCGGTGACAGAAGAGGAGAGAAGAGGGGAAAAAAGGTTTTTATCAAAGTTCCTAATTGTTAGTGTCAAAATATGGCTTAATTACAATCCCATTTAGACATATTTCAGTTTCAAGTTAAATGCAGTCTAGGTTTTTTTCATAAAGAATTAGTAAGAAATGTTAACAATATAATTGGTGTAGCACAGTGTACCTGAAGGCCATACCAAGGAACTACTACTACACCTACTAGTACTACTACTGCTACTACTACTACTACTACTACTACTACTACTACTACTACTACTACTACTACTACTACTACTACTACTAGATTGAACTTACTTAGACTACTGAATAAATAACTGTAAATCAACATTAAGTAAAATGGCCAACGTTGATAAAAGATGTTTGATATTGTGGTACGTTTTCGTAGTTAACCTGGCATTCTTTTATTTTTATTTATTTTTTGCTACATTGTTAAGTTGGAGGGTAATTAAAGTGTAAAATCAAACATTTCTTTCAGTACAAGAAAACATAAGAGAGAGTCTGCCAAAATATAAGAAAAAGAAACAAAGAGAAAAGGACGATAGCAGTTTACAGGGTAAGTCAATCACTTTTTTGTTTCTGGAACATCATAGGCTTTGTTGAAATTAATACAGACGTAAATATAGCCCAAACCCCCTGACCTTTTACAAGAACGATTCTTATGCAATTGAAATAAATAAATAAATAAATAAATAAATATATATATATATATAATATATATATATATATATATATATATATATATATATATATATATATATATATATAGTTGCTACGATGTGCCAATTCAATGTTTGCCTCTCTCAGAAAAAGTACTCATAAAGGAGATAAAATAAGTTTGAAGACAACGAGTAACCTCCTTATTTATTATGTGATTAAGTCATCATTTCAATTATTTTGTTTTTCTTGTGTAACAGGGAAACAGGTTTCAAAGGATTCGGGAAAAAAAAGCACACCGAGAAGTGCCACTGCATTTCCGCTCTTCAAGAAACATATCAAGGAAAGAAAACGTGGTATAATTTTCACTGCCTATACATATATTAAATGTTACCTGCGTATGCATACTCAAGCAGAGAAAAATATTCCATAACATTTATTTTTTCGTTGAAAGATACATTGGTTTGCAAGCTACGATCTCCACTTAATTGCAACATAAATATGCACTTTCCCAGTGTCCGAAAGATAAGCTGCAAGTTGTCTTTCCTTCTACAAATGCAAAAGGCATTTATAAAATATGTTCTAGTTTTATTAGTAGTCACATTTGCTACATTGCTGAAAGTGGTTGTTCTTTTTTCCTTTTGTTTCTTTCAACTCGCTGAAACTAATACAGAAGCAGACACTCGTATATACTCGAAACTACGGACAATGAAAAACAAACGAATGAGAGCCAAGGGTATGTATTTCTGAAACTTCTTATGCAAGACATACCGTTAATGTAACCAAAAAAAAATAGCGTCAATGACACTGTAGCTCCCATCCTGGACTATTTAGTGTTTGTTCTCTGGTCAGATATTTGAACATGTGTGAAAGGGATAAAGTGCATGAAGTGAAAATACTTAAATGAAATGTACTGGAGACAGTGAAATATGTTTAATGTAATTATTCAGAATATAAAATGGAAAAATACAGAATTAGATACATCGAATACTGTGATACAACCATTAACTCAACAAGTCATTTACAATGACATAGTCCCCACTTGTAATAGTATTAGTCTTGATGGGGCAGGAAAATGTGGTCATTAAGAAGTATCACTGGAGTGTATATGTTGAGATCTATGGGCACATAGGTCTATGTCGTTGTTCCCAATTTGAAACACCATGAGGCATGTCTAAGTTATGGTTCTAAATCGGGAAAAAAGATCAGACCTCTAGCAGTATTGGCCAGCCAAGAAATACATATGCGCATAATAAATGAGGTACAAGATGTGACATCTTAAGGTCTAATATCCTATCAAAATTGGAGGGTATAGAACTTGTGGTTACTGAAATATGCATATATATGTATAATCAAGGTCAAAGGTCATCGAGGTCACATGACATTTAAAAAAAAATTATATTGCTAATTAATCCCTATATGCCAAAAAATCAGATCTCTAGCTCTATTCGCTTACCCAGAATTAGATGTGTACATAATTAATGAGGTAAAGCGTGTGTTGTCATAAGGTCTCCCATCCTACTAAATACAAAGGACATAGCACTTGTGGTTACTTATTTATTGACATAAACATATATTTTAGGTAAAAGGTCATCTAGGTCACATGACATTTCTCTCCTATAGTTATCCCTATATACCAAAATCAGACATCCAGCTCTATTGGCTCGCTCAGAATGAGATATGCGCATAATTATTGAGGTACAGTATGTGGCGTCATAAGGTGTCCAATCATGCCAAACATGAAGGGTGTAGTACTTGTGGTTACCGAGTTATGGAAAATATGTCTATTTGAGGTCAAAGGTCACCGAGGTCACGTGACATTTTGTCAAAAAAATTGTTTTGCTAAGTTATCCCTATATACCAAAAATCAGACCTCTAGCTCTATTGGCTCGCTCAAAATTAGATATGTACATAATTAATGAGGTACAATATATCTATAAGCTCACTGGACTTCATCCATGGGGACTAAAAATTGTGTCACTGCATCCTTTTTGCAATATGAATACGATGAGAAACTAAATTTTTATTTTTTGTGGCCTTATACATGGGAGTCTATGGAGATCTGCCTTATACATGGGAGTCTATGGACGTGTAAACTAAAAATATGCAAATTTCACCACGATTTGCCCAAATTTGGGAAAGGTCACTCCTATGCACTTCCATTCCAAGTTTCAAATCAATCGGACTTGTGGTTTCAGAGCAGGAGATTTTTTGACCAAAAATGGGAGAAAATTACAAAAAAATTCATGAAAAATAGCAAGTCCAAGATACTGACCCAAGATGTGCACAATCATTTCATGTCAGCCCAAAGTACTTACATGCTAATTTTTCATGTAATCTGCTCAGTGGTTATTGAGTTTTTTTCAATTTTGACTGTTTTTACATTTTTTTCACTTAATTTGCATATTTTTGGCAATGACAACTTCATTTGAACAAAATCTCATCTACAGCCCATCATCCATGTACACACCAAATATCAAGATGAAATGTGCAGCGGTTTTGGAGTTTTTGATGTTGACGGACAGACATACAGACATACATACATACATACAGACATTTTCCTAGCCTATAAGAATAGCTTCCATTGCCATATATACATATGGCTATGGGAGCTAAAAACTCATACATTACACAATATATACCCTGTCGAAGTATCATTTGAAATGATGTCTTAGACTTGAATAAATTACTGTCTTTGATTGTGCATTTAACATCCCTAAAACACAACATACAACTGGAGAGGTGCCGTATATATTTTCGTTTTAAAATGACTATGTTCCATGTATAATTATAGGTGAACTTGCTGTAAGAATAAGAATCAATGGCATCGTACCAAAAGACAATAACACAGTCGAGGAGGTAGATGATTCTTTTTATTCTCAAGAGCGGACGAAAGAAAATTCAAACTGGTTGAACAGCAACTCAATCATCGCTACAGGACTATGAAAGTGAAACGTACAGAACGCAATAGTATTTCCTACATCATGGATTGATTGCAAGTTACAAGAAGATCTTGAATCTTTTATGGAAGACTACTCCAGTGGACGTCTACATGGAATGATGGAGAGTACATTTTTATATAACGAATTGCTGGATGACATTGGAGCCATTTACATATCACTGGAAACTTCAATCGATTATGAAGAATATCTGTTGTGTGAAGAAGAGTTGGCTCACATGGCAGGTCGGTTAATTTTTTTGCAATTTTATGAATATCATTCACAAGTATGACAAAAAGTTTTCATTGACATCAATCCAAGTCTTGCAAAGATTCGTATAGTAATTTTGGTGATACATTTCTGCCCTATATACTACCACTAATTTGCCTGTTTTTCAGATGCAAATGTACATCAACTGGACTCACGGGACAAAATACTTCAGCTGGCAACATTTTTACAGGGTTGATAGACCTTCAACAAATGTCTCATGAAGACATTGTTGAGATAAATGACAAATTACAATCTAAGATAAATAAAACAAAGATACATAACAATGTATTGGAGCAATCCACAGGCAAGGCTGCATCTGACAAAACTCTCCTGAAAGGAATGTCAGGTCAGCAAGATAAGGCAAATGAGCTACAGTCACTTCTTGACGACATCATTGCGATGAAGGGTGAACAGCAAAAGATGAAAAAAAGTCATGACAATTTGATTTGTAACTTGAACGAGCTATTTCGAAAAGCTGGGGGCATTATCAATGAAGCTGATATTTCGTTGGAGATGAAACAGAACTTAATAATGACATTTAAGAAGTTCATACCACTAGATACAAAGAAAGCTAGTGACCCGGATGCAAAGCTAGTGATAGACGGTGATGTATTCATTGAATATGTGGAGAATACTGTTCATGATGTCGAAATCTCAGTGGAAAGCAAACATGAAAATGAAATAATTAAGCAATTTAGGGGCTTTGTCGACGCCAAGGTGGGGAAGACGACCGTTGTAACTTCTTTGGCAGCAAAGCATGAGAAATTACTCGAACGTATCAAAGATATTGAATCAGATGCTAATTTGCCGAAGGAACTGATAGAAATCTACAGTCAGTTGAGAGACGTCGAGAAAGGTATGTCAATCATTAACCATATATGCAAATTGGAGCTGTTTTATGATAATGTTGTATACGGGTATACATTGAGAAAACTGCAACAAATATAATATCAATTACATGGCTTCTAGATTATTAGAACGTGCAGTATCTCATGTGTCCAAATTATCTGCTTATCAGCAACAATTGATCTAGGTTAGAGCACCACTTTTGGAAGACAACGTAACGCTTATAGTAAACACAGTTGATGGAAAGGGAAGAGAATGTACAGGTGACAGAAACATGGTAAAATGTTTGGAACAAACGTTTGTTATAATGTCATTTTATGAGGAATAAAGAAAAGTGTTTACAGACATATTTCTTGAAAAGCGTACAAAAACCAAGGTTAACCAAAGACTAATTCTGTTGGGTTTGAGTCAAATAAGAACAATCTATCAAGAGATGAGCACATTTGTACAACAACATAAGATCACAAATCTTAATCATGGTCAAATAATCTAATCTATATTCATATAGCTTTTTAAATCATGTTAAGAGATTTAAAAGTCGCTATGACAACAACAGAGAACTTTCTCATGAAACTACTAGATTACTACCTCCATATTTTTCTTTAATCAAAATAGCAGATATTTTCTTCACTAAAATGGTGACAAAGCGACTTCACAATTCAGGAAGTTTACAGGTGTGTGGTAAAAGGAAATGCTAACTTAGACAAATGCTTTCATTTTACCATTAAAAACTAATCTCTATTTCAACCAGTTGAAAACACATAAAGCAATTGTTATTAATTAGTGAACAAGTAGCCCATTTTGATCCTGCACTAGCAAATAAAAGCTGACTTTTTCATTTTAATATGAGCCCTACTTCATATTTGGTTTGATGCTTGAGGCCAGAAGCAAAGCAAGGTAAGTCTTAGCACCCTCCAGTGGGCACCTACTTTTATTGCTCCAATAAGTTAGGGGATATTTTTTGCCAAGAACTCATACAAAGAAAGAAATGTTCAAAGAAAGGCAAGCGTACCAAATAAAATCAGAAAGCAACATCTTGAACTTAATATCAAACTATGCAGCTGTAATTACAAATGAACTTTACACTTGCAAGCCCTTAAAAGGTCTAAGCTAGTGATTAAAACGGTACCCCAAGTGATGTCTTGTCAGAAATCACTACACATTGATATAATTTGCCTTGGTGTTGTGACTCTACAATACTATTTAAGGTGTTGATGGTCATGACGCAAATCTGTATTTTGATTAAAACAGACAAAGATCTGTCAAAACTAGTCTCAAAGCCAGCATAAAGCTATGATATACAGTACACTACAGACCGTCTTTGAATATGCAAATGAGTTCAAAAGCAGTGTGTCATACTCATCACACTTTTTGCATAACTAAAATGATAAATACCACAGAATTTGAAGTAAAAGATATTTGAGCATTCAGCATCAATATCTAGCATATTTAATATACAAAAAAGACAAGTCATTGACAATGACATAGTCCCCACTTTTAATAGGAGTATTAGTCTTGACGGGGCAGGGAAATGTGGTCATTAAGAAGTATCACTGGAGTGTATATGTTCAGATCTAGGGGCACATAGGTCTATGTCATTGTTCCCAATTTGAAACATGAGGCATGTCTAAGTTATGGTTCTAAATCGGGAAAAAAGATCAGATCTCTAGCTGTATTGGCCAGCCAAGAAATACATATGTGCACAATAAATGAGGTGCAAGATGTGATATCGTACGGTCTAATATTATCCTATCAAAATTGAAGCGTATAGAACTTATTAGTGAACGGACAGACGGACGGACGCATGGACGCATTCACGGACATAACCAAACCTATAAGATCCCCGGACGGTGTCCGTGGGGACTAATAAAAATCAGTATGTCTTTTTGAATTTCTAATGACTAATATACCACTGAAGTCAAATCAAATTTAGTACATTCCTTATTGATAAATAGCCTAATAACAGAGGCTCATATAATATGCAAATTGGTGAAAAATCAGTTTGAAAAGACGTATCCACTTTAAGAAGCTGAAGCATGACCAAAACGTCTCACATGACCAGATTTGGTGTCAAATGTGTTTTCATAATTCAACTCATTACAACTCTAAAGCTTCACCATATTTGAAATAAAGTATGGGAAAACAACGTAAAAAGCAAAAAACTAAGTTCTTGGAATTATTGTACACACATTTACAAAAAGAGTTATGTTGGCAGGTACAAAATTAAATGTTGGTATGTTATACATTTCACACTTAGTCTTTAGTCCAGATACTTCTATTGGCACATTGTCATGATGCGAGAGATAGTTTGGATACATAAACAGTGTAAAGGCTCTCTGTCTTCAATGTTAACACAAAATTAATTTATTTCACAGGTGGAGAGTAATATATCGTCAACGATAGCAGTAGCAGGGGTCCCTCTCTCTCCCCTACCAGTGTTTGTGCTCCTCTGGCATTACCGAAGTGTTGTTTCCTTATAAAACACACAAAAAGCTTGGTTTTGATCACATGATAGATGTGAATTTAAGATAAAATAATTTATCCAATCACTAATATCAATACAGCTGTTGATCTTCAATGTACATGTTAGTAATAAGATTTAAACCTACTGTAAAATGCAATTACTTTTACATGCTCATTTTAAAGTATCAACTGTTTTCATTATTATTATTACTATTATTATTATTATTAAAACATGTTGCATTAGACGTATATCATTCAGGACGTATATTTGTGTCCTAAACCCCGGCGTCGCTCACGTTGATTGGTAGGTTTTATGTCCCTATGCCCCATTTGCATTCATTCATTGGCTTCCTATATGTCCTCAAGTCTCGTTAATATTTACTGTTCCGAATGCAACTCATTCATATGTTCACATGTTCTTGTCCTTGCCTCGTTCTGCCATATGTGCTCATTACTCTAACGCATCTGCAAGCATAGGCATTCATTACCAGACAGCTAGAGCGTAGTCGCAACGTTTGTGAAGACAAATTTGTCTAGTTAAACTTCGAAAATGTCCTTGTAAAAGGGAATTAGCTTCTTTGGCATTTTAATACCACAGTAAGGTGTTTGTCCGTTTTGTATGCAAATGGGTTTACAATTGAGCTCTTTTTGTTTTAATTCATAATGTTACTGTTGCCGATGACCATGTGGTGCATTAACCTTTGTGTGACATAAACTGCCTTCATAACGCCCAAACAGCAAGTTGTTGAATGGTCCAAAGTCACAGTTGTTGTATGGAAATATAGTAAATTCAACTCATTTACTTTACTATCAAAAAATCAAAGCAAACCAAAAATTGTGCGCATGCAAGGACTGAATTGTATCTGAAATTGCATGTGCCTAATGTAATACCTGTTCATATATTCAGCGGGCTCTTATGCCTTCTTTGTTCTTAAAATGAAATACAACTAGAGTTTAAATTTGCGTCTTATTATACAAGCTGAGTCTGTTGGCACACATTAGTGTTTTTATTAAGGTTCCATTTGCTATGTATAAGGAAGACATGAATTGTGGATGATTGTGTACGTTATGTCTTCAATGTCTTCACAGGATGTCATCACTGAGCAGGATGCTGGTATTTCTGTTCACATCTGTGTTTGTATCACCAAAATGGCTGATATACAGGTGGCATATCGTATTGACAACATCTTGCACTCTCTGTGTGAAGAAAAGAACGACAAAAATCTTGTCAGTTATCATTAAATGATTGAAATTAATTAGTACATTACACATTTGGTGGTTTTTAAGTTACTCATCAACTCATCAAACTTTCTCATCAAACTCATCAAAGCAAATCTTTGTCTGATATGAGAATCATTTCTGTGTTTTGTTCGGTCAACTCAGAGCTCTTTCATTTATCAGTCTATGGTTTGCTGTCACTACCATACTCAGACACCTTGCATTGTAGTTTATCAGTGTTTCCCCTGGGTTCCAAAATATTGCAGCAAATTTGGCTAAAAGCCCTAAAAAATTATTCGCCAAACCAGATATTCAATTAGCCAAGCGAATATCACTGATAGCAAATGACGTCATTTCTCTGTACTTAATATGCAAATATAAATATTTGTCTGCATGCATTTTCCGCAAGAATGATGGAAATAAGCCCTATTAGTGCTACTAAGGATACTAAAAGTCACACCAATTTATGGTTACGTTCAGATTACAAGGTGCCAACATCATCTATGTTAACATACAATATAAACTTTTTCCGAATTTCAGCGATACTTGTACAAAGTTAGGCGTATGCGATGCAGCTATATTTAGTAACAAACCTGTAATCGCTATCAGTGCTGTACAGTATATATTGCTGTACAGAGTGGCACGAAAGCTGCTTCATCATACCAGTTTTTCAAACGAATCAGATATCCATTCTCATAGCAGTTCAAAAGTAAAATACTCTCAGACTAGAGAAATGTGTGCATTTTAGACTTTCGATACATTTGCTGTACGGTTGAATTTAGCATGGAGCTTTGGTAGCTCCATGAATTTAGCAGGCGATGCTCGGACAGCGCACAGCGTATCGATGACACTTGGGTCAGGGGTCATCACCAAAAACGTCAGTGCATATTCACTGCTAACTTTAATCATGCCACGGATCGCGGAAATCATGGATCATAAATCCAAATGTTCATGTCTATTACGTAAACAGAACCCTAAAATATTGGGTGATTATGGCTTAAATTGCTATAATCATTGTTAACATCTGGAAGGACACGGGAAAAGGGTTTAGACCTTGACATGTATGGGTCACCATGCGTCACCTACTCCTAATTCACCATGCCAAAAACAAAGAAAAGCAGGGGCCGCGCCCGGGCTGCCGCCCATACAACGACGAGGTCGAAGAGACGCCCAGCACACAGCGGCCTGCCATGGGCGACCGGTAGCACGTTGCCCGATGCACGGTACCCAGAGTCCGGTACCACCATCCAGGCCGCCATGACGCCTCGTCGCCCCCGCCATGACAGTACATGCGTAACCCCGGATTTCCGCCAAACACTTGTCTCCGTGTCGTTCCCATGCATTAAAATACCGTCAAGGACACTATGTGCTCACATTTGGTTTGAATTGGTCCATTCGAGAAATATTTAAACCAGGAAAAACAAGAATGACAAAAGCAAATAAGTCTCCAACTTAGGTACTGGAGGTCATCTTTAGGAACATGCATATAAACTTCTATAGCAATGGGAGCAAATGTCAACAACAAAAAACAGAGAAGGCTTGATAAAAAGAAAGGTGGGAGTGGGCAAAAATGCACAAGGGATCTGGTAAAAAGTAATGCTACATCATCAATCTTCTAGACCCTACCCCCTCCTGAATATCAATGTTCCATCCCTTGGTATTACATAAGACCAAATGACAGGAAGTACATTTACAACTTTGGAGATTTTTTAATTCATGCCATGAGTGTTATCATTCTAATGTAAACAGCACTTAAGGTAGTTAAAGATAGTGAAATGCCTTCCACTGTTGGCGGTGATTACAACATCTGGAATTATCCTGGATCCAAATTTCTCATCAGTTCTTGTATGTCTTACATAGAAAAGTTGCAAAAATTGGTCCAAAATGAAAAAATCACCTCAGCTTTGTTTTCTGGATCGAATTTTCCGATAAATTGATACCAAATATGACAAAATTATGTTCACAGCCTTCAAAATTGTCTCACAACATATCCTGGGTTGGTGTAGGTCATTTAAGGTCACAAACTGAGAAAATTACCTAAAATACACGAATTTTGGGGTTTCCCAACACTTTGAGCAGAAAATTTATCTAATAACATCTTTTGGGACTTTGTACCAAATTACAAAGCTGTCAAACAAGGGACTTTATACCAAATTACAAAGCTATCAAACAAGTAATTTTGAAATAAAGTTTTCTTGACCAAAAATATAATATTGTCTTAAAAATACAAATTTTTATATTTCAGGACAATTTCCACATATCTAACTATAGTCATCTCTGTACGTCTGTGTACCAAATATGAAAGCTGTCTGTCCAGGGGTTTTAAAAAGGAAATACTGTTTAAGATTTTTTGACCAAAAATGACAAAATTGCTCAAAAATAGTAATTTTCCAAATTTTGTCATAATTTCAACAAATTAGAAGAGTAACGCCCTTGTATTATAAGAGACAACCCAAATTTCAGAGCGATTGGGTTGGTGGTTTCAGAGAAGAAGAATTTTTACTGAAAATGAGAAAAATCACCAAAAATTCAGCAAAAGTACAAAATTAAGGATATCTTCACAATATTCATAAAACTGTATAAGGTTAACCTTAGGTACTTGCATACAAATTTTCAAAGCAATCAAAAAAGCAGTTCTTGAGTTATTTATTCTTAACCATTTTCACATAATGTAAGCTCATTTGCATAATTTTGGCAATGCAGACTTCATTTGAACAAAATCCCATCTATAGCCCAGGATGCATCCACACACCAAATACCAGCTGAAACGTGCAGCGGTTTGCGTGTTTTTGATGTTGACGGACATACTGTACGTACATACATACATACATACATACATACATACATACATACATACATACATACACACATACATACAGACGCCATCGACTTCAGCCTATACGATAAACTCACATTGGTATAACCAAATGTGAGCTAAAAACCATGACGATCACTGACGATCAAGTTGAACACTCAAATATATCAACAAGACTTGCGCATAGTGCACGATATGAATGCGGAACTCGGCGGACGAGCGAGCGCCTTCTCTGAAAATCTGTTTACGATAACACGTCACAATACACTGAAAATTCTTGCGAATTCATCTTGAAGGAAGCCAATTCACACAAGTATCTAACATCAGTAAAGATATTTTCTTGTTGGCAGCAATACACCACCAAAATTTTCGCCGCTCTACGTTGTAAAAAAAGCTGTATGCTTTTGACCATGCCGTTACCTTACTTTCCAAATTCATGGTGGACTTTCCTACTCTGATCATAATCTTTCTTTCCATTTCATAGCTTTACTTGCGCTTAGAACCTGAGTTAGGGGTGGTTTCTCCCCCATGTTGGAGGAGGTGCCTAAGTAAAAAATAGTGACAATATCACTGTTCGCTCCCATATAGTTATCAAAACAAGTCAACAATTGTATATAACATGGACATACATACATACACAGACTGACATACACAGACTGGCACAGAGTGATGACATTGACCCCAAGTGTGCCTTGGCCCATGGAGAGTGATAAAGATATAAAAAACAGCTAAATGTAATGATAAAATAGTTAAGTACTATTAAGGCTTATACAGGCACTGAGAGGGAATATGTTACAGCAATTTGATAAGTTTCTTTTCCTTTTCTACTTCTGTGATAATATTTAAGACAATCAATCTGCAAGGCAGTTTATGTATTGACAAATATGTTATCTTTTACAAGCACACAGTAAACTGTTCTTGATTTTTCATTTACAATATTTGACATAGACTGAAATACATAACATGCAACCAATGTTTACACTTTGCCCATACACCAGATACATGGAGAAATTTCAACATACAATCATCAACTCAGAAACCCTGCAGGAAAAAGTAAACATTGTTCTTCCAGAACAGGTGGTACTAAATTAAGTTTCATAGCATCAGACGAGCGATTTCAGAGAACAAGATTTTTTGACTAAAAACGGAAAAAATACCCTAAAAATACAAACATGCAAATTTCATCCCAATTTTTGCACACATAATTTAGAATACCTAAAGAAATCTGCATACCAAGTTTCAACCAAATCTGACAAATGCTTACTGAGTATTAGCCATTTGCAGGATTTTTCCTTTTTTCCCCCTCATTTGCATATTTTTGGCACTGACAAGTTCATTTAAAGAAATTCACATCTCCACCCCTAGGTTCACCTATACACCAAATACTAAGACAGTAGGTGCTACGGTTTAGGAGTTTTTGATGTGGACGGACTAACAGACATACATAGATACATACATACATACATACATACACACAGACGCCATTTTGCCAACTTATACGAATACCTCCCATTTGCATATATACATATGCATATATGGAGCGTAAAAAGGAAAGTTTGTCGTTATTGCTTAGTTTCTGATCACTAAAATCCTTCAGTGTTGACGACGACATGGTTGCCATTGCATGGAGTAATCTGTAGGCACACATTGCGCGTAGTCCAACTCAAAACAAACAAATGGGTACTTTTTGTTTGTGAGCTATTTCCGTACAATTTTATTCATTACTGTATGAGTTACAAATACGATCTCCATAAGGTCAGGGATGCGTGCCTGTATACCAACAGTCAGTGAATGCAGTCAAACAACCAAATCACAACACTCAGTAACATTATTGCCTGTATACCAACATTCAGTGAATGCAGTCCTACAACACAACCACAACACTCAAGTCACACTGCCTGTATACCAACAGTTAGTGAATGCAGTCATACAACCCAACCACAACACTCAATGACACTGCCTGTATACCAACAGTCAGTGAATGCAGTCCCATGTAATACTCAGTCACACTGCCTATGAACGGACACTATTAGTGAATGCAAACCTAAAATTCAACCACAACACTCAGTTATAGTGTATACATTGATCCCCAGTCAGCGAAAAGTCTTACAGTGCAACGACAACACTCAGCAAATTGTTCTCAAAATTTGATATGGGAAGTTTTCTTGCATTTGTATGAGCTGAGCTGAATATGCAAGGACATTCAAAAAATGATCAGAAAATTAGGCCTGACACCCGACTTGGTTTTCAGTCCCACTAAATTAAGTGTTATGACTTTGTCACCAATACTCCACGTTGAACATGCTTAGAAAAAGCTTCCATAATTGGTGTAATAGAGAATAACGGCACATAATTCAATGATTGCAACACCATCCTTCCTGGGGAAACTGTTTCAACACAGATATATGCACCAGCCAACCACTAATGTGACAGTCTGCTAAAGTTTACCAAGGACCTTCAATTCATCTATTGTGATATTTATATGCCAACAGCTGAGACTTGGAGAAAAGTCTAGGATAATGCATATGACCCAACTGGGTGGATATCCCATAATGCAATAACGTGGGCATGCTCGTCAGAGCATATCCATACCCATCAACATGGGGACAGTGCTGTCTGATAAATTGCACAGATTGTCACCTAAGGCCATCTTGTGTCCTACTTTGACTGAGAAAGAATAGCACGTACATGATTCGGTTTTAAGTAAACTCAGTATGTTTGAGCTTGACGACCTTGGATTGCAGAGTAGAAGTGAACTTAGTAATGGCACTTCATGTAGCCTGAAAAGCAAAAGTTTTGATATTCTGTCATTTACTTAAAATATCACTTTGTCATGTGCATTACACCGCTGAAATGAAGTTACACTGAACTCGCTATTTTAATTTTAAGGAGACAAGGTGCTACACAGTATTTTATTCTAAACATACTGGTACTTGTTCAAGCTGTTGATATCCCCCTTTAAGTAAGTTAGAGGTAAATAATGTCATTCTAAAACGTTTGGAAAAATAAAGTCCCATATGGATTATTATCCACCAAAGACTCTTTATCTTTTACTATCCACCAATAACTCCTGATATATTTGTGAAACACATCACACTGCTTTATGATAAACTAACAGTGTTTACTGCAAATGAAAGGAAGCCAGCGGAAAACTACATGTACATACAAGAAACTTCAAAACTTCTCTAAGCGATGACTCAAGCCAAGGGGATCAGGGGAGTATGATACAAGCCAATGGGTGGCAACAGAAAAGATGATAATAAAGCATTGTGTAGGGTATGACAAGTTAAGGTCAGGCCCAGCTGGTCATGGTGACATGACACGAGCCTGTTAGGAGTTACCGGTAGACAAGTAAAGAATGAACCAACAATGAAAGGACCTGACTTGAAAACCAGGGGTCATCATTGTGATATGATATGAGCCTGGGGGAGCCAGACTGGTGGAACATGGAACAGACAATGAAATAGCACAGATGACTCAAGCCCGGGGGATCACTGTGATGTGATATGAGCCTGGGGTTAGACTGGTGGGAACAGAACAGATGAAGAAAACAGGCGACAAAGAATGTGTGGGGTATGATAGGGGACTCTGGCCTATGGATCGTGGTGACATATCCCGGGATACAAGCATGGGAGAATTCAGACAGGTGGAGAACAACAAACGGTGAACATACGTGATGAGCCTAGGAGAGACCATACAGGTGGTGACTGGAATGCACTGTGACAAACCCACAGGTAGAGGCAGGTGACTCAAGCCCAGGGGCTCACTGTGATATGATACAAACCAGGGTGAGGGGTTAAACAGGTTGATATGGAACAGACAGTGCAAAATGTATGGGGTATACCGGTAGACAGGTGACTGAATTGGCCCAGGGGATCACTATGATATGGTATATGACTGCATGGGAGGAGACAAACAGGTGGATAACTGATCAGACTATGAAAACTGCATGCATGGATTGATATCAAGGGGATCATGGTGACAATTATACCAGCGTAGGGCCATTAGACAGATGGAGAACGGTACAGACACTGAGACATATTCCAGGGGTTTAGACAGGGGTTTAGACAAGTGAGTCAAACCCTGGGTGATATGCATGGGATACAGTACAGCATGTGACTGGGGCCCAGCGTGCCTGGGGGAGTCAAACAGATGGAGACAAAACAGGCGTTGGTTGAACAGAGAGGATCATGGTAGTTTAATATGAGGAAGACAGGTGAGACATAATCAACAGAGAAATGTGCACATAGAGGTAAAGAGATGTGACCTGGAACCCAGGGGATCATGGTAGTGGAGGCTGGGGGAGTCAGACAGATGGAGAGTGCATGGTGTGTGGTGGGTGATTAGAGTCCCTGGGATCATTGTGATATGATATGAGTCTGGGGAGCAGACAGGAGGAGGTATGGTGATTAAGGAAATGAAGCAAATAAACACTGTATAGCAGTGAACTGAACAGGCAAAATCAAAAGTTGCTGTCCAGAAGAATGTCAGTACACACAAAGCAATGTCTCTTCAAAGAATGTTGCCATCAATCAATGAGAGTGCGAAGTCCATGGTAGCAGGAAATGTCAGTTCCTGTGAAGCAAAGTCCTACAATTAGCATGTTATCATCAGTGAACTGCATGATGTGAGGAAACTGATGTATAGATTATAAAAGGCAGTAGTGAGAAATTAATTGAATGACAAAAGAAAAGTCTATAGTCCACTGCATTGAAAAGCCTGAAGGAAAAAAGTTCATCCAGTCACACTGATTTGCAACTGATGTAATGTAAATGGTGTGTTTTCAGCGCTGCCATTATGATGTTTGTGGTAACATATTAAAAATAGAGATAGGTCTGCTGACTGAAATGTTGTATGGACGGTGAGTGAGTTCACTAGCAGGTAGACATTGAGCCATGCAGACTCAATGATAAGATTCAAGCACTGGCTTATTGCACAGGCATTGGTACGAGTATTCCTGGAGGGTCACAGAGCAAATGTATCTTTGTGCTTCAAGAAATGAAGACAGAGTTAATAGTGTAGATACTGTATTGATTCTATTCCAAGTAAGTGCACAGTGATGACTTGTTGAAATGAGTCTGTTTCACATCCTGGTGTTTACTGCCACCGAATTTGGATGCCTAGCAATAGGACACAGTGTTCACTGTCACAAAACAGCAAAAAGTTCTCATACTCACAAGTTGTAGCAGAAAAGGAACGATGATATTTGTGGGATTGTCGGCATGATTGGTGCTGCACAGTGTTTGCTTCCTGGGAATGGTGCATTAGTTCTGAAGTGGTGCATCTGAAAACAAGAACAAAGAATCAGAAATGGTGTAAAAAATGCCAGATGTATCTTCTCTGTTCAAAAAGCAAATTTTATGCAAGTCTAAACTTTGCAATAAATGCAATGCTGGGGAAAACACTTTTGAAGGCTGGCCATATCAACACACTAAAGAGGGGCTGGATGATGTTAGTAAACCAGGAGAGAGCCAAAGTAACACAAGCAGCAAACAACTGAATAAACTGAGCAAATGCTAGCAAATTTGATCTCCCAATGCTTTTCTTATTTCCAACACAAAATGTGAGTTGGGCCTTATACCGGTAGTAGCATGAAGAAAAAAGTAGACATTGAGTTTTCATTATCAACAGGACCTAGCAGACTTGAACATGCCACCAAGATGGGCAGCAAGAGCACCTAATGACGTGAAAGGCAGAGAAAGACAATGTTTACATCATACAGGTCAATGCCAACTGGAGCATATTTATTGCGTAGCATATCCTTTGGATGATATTTCCAAATTCCAATAAAGAACTGCAATAAAATATTAGTGTCTACAAACAGTCTCCTTTCCCTTTACTTGCTATAATAGAATACTAGTACCCTTTAATTCAACCCCTGATCTCTTGACCACTCACAGTAGTCAATAAACTGCCTAATTAGCTACTGTATCAGGGATTACCGATACCCACTCCTGTTGTGACAATACCGTCCTCCTTTCTAATTCTGTGGTAAAAATATTGTCCTTCACTCTTATTTATTCCTTTATGAAAATACTGTCCTTCAGCATATATCTTTGGAAATACTATCCTTTACCCAATGCTACACCAATAACACTGCTTTTTCCAAACCATTATATGATAATAGCATCCTGCAACCTATCCTACAATGGAAATGTCATCCTTCACTGTATTGTTTTGATAGCACTGTCCACTACCCTGACCTGCTTTTTTTCTTGCTGTTCTGTTTTATAAGTTCACCCTAACCTATTATGATAGGAAAAAGAAACCACTGATTTTTGACATGTCATTGATAAAACATTAACCCTTTTCCTGCCAGACAGTAATAACTGTATCACTTCCCCATCAGCCAAGTCAGTAAAAAGCGGTATAGAGCCAAAACATAACGTATTTTCACCCACTTGGCTTGGTATGTTATAGCATCTTTTGTCCAAAAAAAATCAACTTTACAGTATTATGTTTTCAACAGCCTTCAATGTACAGTATTATGTTAAAATACATCATATGGAATATTCCTTGTGCTTCATTAATTTTAACCATCTGACTTGGTGGTGAAATATGGACTTGGCAGGAAAAGGGTTAAAGTTGTAGATGGTGATGTCATTGAACTGTTGAATGGTGTGTGTGATTTGCTAAACTACCGTATATTACCATGCCCTAGCCTTTGCATTTTAATTGGTTGAGCTGAACCATATGACTGACCTGACCACAAATACAGAGTAATCTGTGCTCTCCCTGGCCTTTCGAAATTGTTAGTAAATTTACGAATTTGGTTCAAAATAAATTAGTAAGCACAAATTATGTAATGCTGAGCCCGCCCATTTTCAACACTCACTTCTGGTACTCAATAAATGATGTTAAGGGTATAGAAATGATGAATGATTTCATTATAGACAAAGGAAAGTGGAAAATTCCTTTTTAGTTTTTTTTGACAATGAACACTCATATTTTGATACACATTTTCAAAAGATCCATTAAATAACACAGTACATCATGGGTCATGAGTGCTTGTAACATTGAAATTTCTTCCTTGTTTCAATAAAGTGTGTCATTTTGGTCAACCGGCCCATGAATGTTATTCAATTAATCGATCTTTATTACACAGCATAATTAACATTTTCAAGCATATTGTGACACAAATCGTAACTCCCTTTGTGTGTGTAGTCAGTGCTTTATGATTATACATATTAATATATGAAGTGGTCATTAACATTATCAGTGTTTGCACAAGTTTTAGATGCTAGAAAATCTCTGCCCTGTTTTTCATATTTGGAAAGCTCTGTTACTATGAAAGTATGCATGTCATCCATAGGTGTTAGGTGGTGCCTCTTGGTAGCTGCAGTCATTATGCCATGTTCATCTCTAAAATTCTTTTAAAACAACCACTGATCAGAACATTTGGCATTCTGTGGTTTCGCACAAATTTTGTCTCATTATAACAGCAAATTTAAGTACGCAAACTGAGACTGGTGATCCTGCTAACGTTTTCTTAGAGACAGTTATACTTTTAAAACGCTGCAGATGATCGTCATTTATTTTTTGTCTGGATAAACGTTTTCGTCTTGGGACTGTGCACAGCATTGTCTTTGGATCATCAAAGAAAACTATCAGTATTCATAACATTTGCTGAGACAGTTTCTTGTAAAATATTTTGAAGGAAACCTATTAAAATTGGCAAGTTCACTGAAAAAAATTCAATCTGCAGATCGTCGAATGACAAATCTATGACAACTAAGATTTCCGGCTAAGATTCCCGGCTCGTTTCCACCTTCATGCACAGACAAACACTTTGCGGTACGGTACATCGTTCAACCATGCGCGGTCCGGACTGCAGTTCGACTGTCTTTCCGGCTGACTGTCTTGATCTCTTCTCGGCGGTTTCATTGTTTCCAATTTTTTCATATCAGGTGCCGTATTTATGCCCAACTTTCTTTCCCAGCTGAGGATACTATCTATCTGAAGCATTTGTAACTGCCCGCTTCCCTCGATCCGCTTCACCCGCGTCCATTCGGAAAGTAATGACAGCATGTGAGTGTTTGGGTATCTCGAAACTACCGTTATGCATGGCACACCAGAAGCACACCAGTATCTGAATACACGACCCGGGGATCTTGAAACCTTTTCGCGCATGCTCATGTTAGCACAGGTCAAAGTCCAAAGCTATTAGCATTGTCGATGCGCCGATGATAGGGGCAGAGGTAGTTTTTGAAAGACGAGATATGACAGTATTTCCCTGGAATTCATAATCTTGACCGAAAATCAGGCTTCAAAAATAACAAAATTGTTCGTAAATGGCCGATCGGGCATGTATTTTTTTTCGCAAATTTTCATTTTTGTTCGTAATTTACGAACGTTACGAGCGACAGCGAGAGCACAGCTACTGTATGTTTGTTTACATGCCTGTGAATATGGATATTAAAAACTCACAGTATCATACACATCGTAACTTTACACCTAACATGCAAATTGTGATTTGTACAAAGATCATAATCAATCACAAAATAAAGTGGAGCCAAACTTCATGATTGAGAGACCAGCGAGAAGAAAATTGGTCCCTCAGTGGAGTTTGTCACTGGTGTTGCGGGCTCTGCAGGAGCCCCTGTTTGAACCGCTACATACTACTAACATTTTTGGCCACGTTAAGATACTTTCCAACAACATCTCCGGATTTGCAAATTGTTTTCAGCACATGACAGTGTGTCACATATTGCACTGAGCTCACATATTCCAAACAGTGCAGCACATCACTGTTCAGACATTTGCAATTTAGAAATTCTGAGGCCCTGCTGTCATTCACATGGGAAATTTTTGAAAATTTTGACAGATTCTTGAGTTCAATTCCCCCTCCAAAATTCTCATACATTGATAGATGTATTAAATAAACAACAAGTCATCGTTGATGACACAGTCCCCGCTTGTCCATTTTGTTATAATCTTTGGTGTCTAGGTAGCTGTGGTCTAGGTCGCTGTGGAATGACATTGATGCAACGGGTGCATCAGGCCTGTGACTTGCATAATAAAGTAATCTGAGGAACGTTCAATAAATGACTCATCTCTGCCGGTAATGACCACTGAAGGAACTTTTGATTACATCACACATAACGATGCCCTCACTGCCTCTAGTGTCATGATGGCACGTACTATACACATGGTTTGGTGGAATTTTCGAAATGCAATGGGATCGGGTATGTTGTTGTAATCAGCCATCAGCCATTTCGAATCATATAATGAAACAAATTAATGTGCACAAGAATGCAGCCATAGTATTTTATCTTCGTATCATGTTTGAAACAAATCAGTCCATTGAGGGACAGTGACCTATGTTTATGTTTCAAAGACATAAAAAAAATCACACCAAAATTGAAATCAAATGGCTGTCTATTGACCATATGGATCATAGCACAAAATTAGTAGACATGCATATGTATGCCATAGTACTTTATCTTTGTACCAAGTCTCAACAACATTGGTTAAGGAATATTTGCATATGATTAAACCTCAAAGACATGAAAAAATCCAAAAATGACCATCGGGCAGCGATATTGGAAAAAAATGACAATCTGGCAGCCATATTGGAACATGTCACGAAGTAAATTGACATGTACGGTATGCCATAGTGCTTGATCTTTTTGCCAAGTTTGGACAAAATGGATGTAATGACCTTTGAATTACGCTTCAAAGACATGCAAAATTCCAACAAAATGGCAGTTCTGCAGCCATATTGGATCCTATCGCAAGGTTAATTGATACATGCATATGCATGCCATAGTACGTACTTTGCCTTTGTGCC
Source organism: Ptychodera flava (assembly GCF_041260155.1). Classification (NCBI taxonomy): domain Eukaryota; kingdom Metazoa; phylum Hemichordata; class Enteropneusta; family Ptychoderidae; genus Ptychodera; species Ptychodera flava. The sequence continues at coordinate 21,272,004 of NC_091930.1, read as the reverse complement.
AAGTTTGAACAAAATCGGTTCAAGGATGTTTGAGTTACGGTTCAAAGACATGAAAAAATCGCAAAAAAATGGCCGCCTGTCAGCCATATTGGATCATTTCACGAAATAAATTGGTGTTAACGCAAAGGAATGACACGGAGACAAGTGTTTGGCCGAAATCCGGGTTATGCATGCACTGCCATGGCAGGGGCGACGAGGCGTCATAGCGGCCTGGATGGCGGTACCGGGCTCTGGCTACCGTGCATCGGGCAACGTGTTACCGGCCGCCCACAGCAGACCCATGACAGTACCCCCCTGGAACTTTATTGTATAAAGTAAGCAGTATATAGACGTACAATGTCTTTTATTGTGAGCTGCTAGCCTGCAGCGAGTCTTTATTTGTTTATTTATTTTTTCTTTTGCGGAGGGTGGGCGGGGATTTTTGTGGTGTGAACTTGAGCGTGGCAGAAGTTGAAATGGACGAGCTATAGCTTTGCTCACACTGATATGCGCATGGAGTGACGTGGAGAGGGTGACGCAAATTGTTTAGATAACGGTAAAGGGGCAGTTGGTAGATAAGGTTACGTCACAAGTGCATCCAGCCAGCGGTAGTAGGTGGCGCATGGTGACCCACATATGTCAAGGTCTAAACTCTTTTCCCCGTGTCCTCCCAGACGTTAACAATGATTATAGCAAAGCCATAATCACCCATTCATACGGAGGGCATACTGTTTTGCTTTTGTGACAAATTTGAACAAAATCGGTTCAAGGGTGTCTGAGTTATGGTCTAAAGACATGAAAAATCACAACAAAATGGCTGCCTCACGCCCATATTGGATTGTATCGCAATATAATTTGACATGCATCTGTAGGTCATAGTGCTATGCCTTTGTGCCAAGTTTGAACAGAATCGGTTTGAGGATGTTTGAGTTATGGTTCAAAGACACAAAAAATCACAAACAAAATGGCCGCCTCGCGGCCACATTGGATCGTATCGCAAAATAATTTGACATGCACATGTAGGCCATAGTGTTATGCCTTTGTGCTAAGTTTGAACAGAATCTGTTCAAGGATGTCTGAGTTATGGTCCAAAGACATGAAAAATCGCAACAAAATGGCCGCCTCGCGCCCATATTGGATCATATCGCACAATTATTTGACAAGGATATGAAAGCCATAGTGTTATGCCTTTGTGCCAAGTTTGAACAGAATCTGCTCAAGGATGTCTGAATTATGGTCCAAAGACATGAAAAATCGCAACAAATGGCCACCTCGCAGCCAAATTCGATCGTATCACAAATAAATCGACGTGCATCTGTAGGTTATAGTGCTATGCCTTTGTACCAAGTTTGAACGAAATTGGTTCAGCAGTGTCTGAGAAACTGTTGATGACGGACGGACGGACGGACGGACAGGACGGACGCACAGACGGGACCCAATCTATAAGTCCCCGCCGGACTTCGTCCGCGGGGACTAAAAAACCAAACCTACTTCAACCAATATTGACAGAAATTTTGCTCAATTGTGGTATCTTACATCTAATTAAAATCATTTTGAGATACTGCCTACCTACCTAAATTAATTGAATACACAAATAAGGAAATAGCACAAAGATAACATTGACTGGACAACCCAGACAGCAATGGCCATATTCACCCCTTTTCAATACAACATTGACTGGACAACCCAGACAGCAATGGCCATATTCACCCCTTTTCAATACAACATTGACTGGACAACCCAGACAGCAATGGCCATATTCACCCCTTTTCAATACAACATTGACTGGACAACCCAGACGGCAACGGCCATATTAACCCCTTTTCAATACAACATTGACTGGACAACCCAGACAGCAATGGCCATATTCACCCCTTTTCAATACAACATTGACTGGACAACCCAGACAGCAATGGCCATATTCACCCCTTTTCAATACAACATTGACTGGACAACCCAGACAGCAATGGCCATATTCACCCCTTTTCAATACAACATTGACTGGACAACCCAGACAGCAATGGCCATATTCACCCCTTTTCAATACAACATTGACTGGACAACCCAGACAGCAATGGCCATATTCACCCCTTTTCAATACAATATTGACTGGACAACCCAGACAGCAATGGCCATATTCACCCCTTTTCAATACAACATTGACTGGACAACCCAGACAGCAATGGCCATATTCACCCCTTTTCAATACAGCATTGACTGAACAACCCAGACAGCAATGGCCATATTCACCCCTTTTCAATACACTATTGACTGGACAACCAAGACAGCAATGGCCATATTCACACCCTTTTCAATACAACATTGACTGGACAACACAGACAGCAATGGCCATATTCACCCCTTTTCAATACAACATTGACTGGACAACCCAGACAGCAATGGCCATATTCACCCCTTTTCAATACAACATTGACTGGACAACCCAGACAGCAATGGCCATATTCACCCCTTTTCTGCCCAATACAACATTGACTGGACAACCCAGACAGCAATGGCCATATTCACCCCTTTTCAATACAACATTGACTGGACAACCCAGACAGCAATGGCCATATTCACCCCTTTTCAATACAACATTGACTGGACAACCCAGACAGCAATGGCCATATTCACCCCTTTTCAATACAACATTGACTGGACAACCCAGACAGCAATGGCCATATCACCCCTTTTCAATACAACATTGACTGGACAACCCAGACAGCAATGGCCATATTCACCCCTTTCAATACAACATTGACTGGACAACCCAGACAGCAATGGCCATATTCACCCCTTTTCAATATAGCATTGACTGAACAACCCAGACAGCAATGGCCATATTCACCCCTTTTCAATACACTATTGACTGGACAACCAAGACAGCAATGGCCATATTCACCCCTTTTCAATACAACATTGACTGGACAACACAGACAGCAATGGCCATATTCACCCCTTTTCAATACAACATTGACTGGACAACCCAGACAGCAATGGCCATATTCACCCCTTTTCAATACAACATTGACTGGACAACCCAGACAGCAATGGCCATATTCACCCTTTTCTGCCCAATACAACATTGACTGGACAACCCAGACAGCAATGGCCATATTCACCCCTTTTCAATACAACATTGACTGGACAACCCAGACAGCAATGGCCATATTCACCCCTTTTCAATACAACATTGACTGGACAACCCAGACAGCAATGGCCATATTCACCCCCTTTTCAATACAACATTGACTGGACAACCCAGACAGCAATGGCCATATTCACCCTTTTCAATACAACATTGACTGGACACCCAGACAGCAATGGCCATATTCACCCCTTTTCAATACAACATTGACTGGACAACCCAGACAGCAATGGCCATATTCACCCAAATTGTAAAGACACTGCAGAAAAAAAATCCACAAAATTGTAGCATATTACACCAAAAATTTGGTGAGATATAGCCTTATTTCCTAACTTTATTAATTATGCAAATAAGTAATTACCATAAGGATTCAACACACTGAACAAAGAAAAAAACACTGTCTTGGCCTCTGTAACATGTCTGCATACTTGTACGGTAGTATAATACATCAAACCTTTATGGAGATACAGTATAATTACCCAAGTTCATTAATTATGAAAACTAGTAATTACTTCAGAATTAAAATTCTCTGGACAAAATGCAATGATACTGCCATTGTTTCCCTTACATTCCAAAAAATTGTTGTACATTCTACTCAACAATTATTGAGATACAGCCTGAATTTTTTTAACTATGCAAATCAGTGACAGTGTTTTAGCTAAGGGCGGTAAGCAGGTAAATGCCAATTGGAAGTTTAATGAAGCTCTTGACGTGTTTTTGAACATCAATTTCAAATGTTAATGTGGATGATTGAAATAGAGTCTCACTCTCTCCCTCACTGAACTTCGTAAGTTTCGTTTGTCATGCGTTTATAAATCGATGCTACCATGCGGCCATGATCATGACCTGTGGGAGGGTCTGTAGAGCGCCACAACTGTTGTGAGTGTGCACTTAGCTGACGTGACCTGACCTGACCTGACCAATCTTCTGCGTACAAACAGCGACCAGAAGACAGACAATATACACCGTGTCCCTCGTCTCAGCATGGCGTAAACCGTCCATGATCCCTTAAATGTCGGCGTGAACGTCATTACCACGTGTAGTGCGGATTTCATTATTTGTGTCATACTCGTAACAGTAATGTCCACCATTGAAGACATGCAGTTTACTCACGACGGCGGGATGCCAGAGCTCGCCGGGGGAGCTTGCACGCAGACCGACGGAGGTTCTGCAGATGATTTCGAGTGTTCACACTACAAGTTGGGAAGGTGTGTGGACGCTGAAATTTGCGGCAGCAAGCACCATCCACACAAGTCGTATCCGTCTGCGGCTAAGTGGACATACCAACACATGCAGAGGTTACGCTTTGAGTGCCACCCTGTCAAGGTACACTATGGCCTGTCGCACCAGCAAGTAATCGCCGATTGGCTGCAGTGCTCTGACGAAGGGAAGCTGAGACGGATCATTGGTGGTGACGAGGAGTCGGATGTCGGTCACAAGGTGGCCGACTCCCCTTCCAAAAAGATAGCGCTATTTATAGTAGATATAGCGCTATTTTTGTAGGTTCTTAGGAGTTTTTGGTAGATCTCAAGAGGTGTTAAATAGGTGTCATTTTACTTGTAGGTCTTCAGGAATAAGTCTTGTTATGCATCTACTTAGTACCTAATAACACCTATCTTACACCTACTTCTGTATTAGATCAACTGTAGGTGACAAATAGATTTGTGTAGGTAAAGCACACCTACATAGAACTATCATGACCTATCATACACCTAAAGGAAAATTGAGGCGCCCTCACAGGAGAACAAACGTAAAAGCCGTAGTTGAACTTTAAACCCTATTTGAATAAAGAATTCTGCCTACAGGGGTACACCCAATTGATTATTGTTTAGGGGATTTCCCGCCTAAAAGTTTGTCGGCTGCAGGCTGGTGAATATTTATGTGACCTTTGCGCTTGTTTTGGTTCCGTATTGCACTGAGTTTTCAACCAAAATCTTAAAATTGGCCGATCTGAGCGATAGCACGGAGGTTGGACATCGCATTGCTGACATTTTTTGTGGTAGCAGCAGTGACTCATTTTATGGTTTTACCAAGTCCAAACATCGAGGATGACATGTACTCTCAGTCCTCTGGTTCGACTATGTGATTGCCATGAATCGTCTGACAATAAAGTTGACAAAGACGGTGCAGCAATGATCAACCCGGAAATAACGCTGATATCGATTCAAGACCAACATCGTATGCTTCAACAACTTCAAGTTGCGGTAATTCTGACGACGATTTGGGTGAGTGGAGTCATGAATTTGAAACGAGAGATGGTTTGACGATAAGAACATTGATGTTTGGTCATGGCGGGAAGTTCGTAATCGGAGAATGACGGTACCTGTTGTAATATTGAACTACATCGTTACCCGAAGCCATGGAGGTACAATGAGTTGGATGTGGGAATAGAACGATACGCGAACTAACTGAACAGCATGGAGGCGAAGCAAAATGATTCTAAGTCAAAATGGCCTGAGAACATCTTGAGAACCCGGAACATTTTTGATTGAACATTTTTAAGTTTGTTTTGGACTAACACCACAATGGGTCTGGTTGATATGTATCAGTATGTATGTTTTTTCAAATATTTTTGCTTGAATTTCTGGCCAACTTGATCCAGTTGTTGCCTTCAGTGCTACTGTGCCGAGAGACATGTTCACTTTGTTGACAGTGACAGAGTAATACATAAAAGAGGTGATCCTGCATTTGACAAGCTTTGGAAAATTCGTCGAATTTGTGGAACATGATCACCGGTATAATCTTAGAAAATGTGTAAATCTGAGCGATGTTCGTCTGTGGATGATACCATGGTAAAGTTCAAGTGACGTATATTATTCCATAGAAACAAGCCAAGCATTTAAGTTAACTGGAGTCTAAGCACAATCACATATATAAAAAAATAAATTTCTTGTGAAATTTTCGAACGAAAGATTGCTAAAATTCATAATTCATAATTGTAATATGTTACTTGATAAAATGTGCATTTCCGTGCTTTTTAGAATGTAGTTACTGTGGTCACATACATAGGTCTATCATAGGTCACTTATAGGTGCTAGTTGTATCTAAGTAGGTGTGTTGCAGATTTATGTAGGCATTTTAGTAGGTCTGTCGTAGGTCTGAACTAGGTACAAGGTAGGTGTCACAGTAGGTGACTAGTAGATTTCTGTAGGTATCATGTAGGTTGAAATCCTTTTTTTTCCAGGTGAGGCAAGTGGTAGGTGTGCAGTAGATTTTCGTAGATATTTAAATGACTTAATTTGCATCTCATAAATATTTCGTTGAAATTACTACTTAACGCCTATGATAGACCTACTTGTTAGCTTGTAGTTTTGTAATAGATGTAGGTAGATTTCAAGTAGATATCCATTGTTTCAGTTGAAAATAAAGCTCTATACACAAAACTTTCACCTCTCTGTCACCTATTTGTCACCTCTGTAAATAGCGCTATCACCTACTAAAAAGCGCTATGTTTTTGGTAAGGGTCTCCAGGGCTGGCGACAGCTGCAGCCTGCGCACAGCAGAAGATACCCTATGTAGTGTCCAGCGTCATTCCACGTGAGTAACACGCGCATATCTTAGCTCTGCGTGGCAGCCCTCTGTGTTACCGGCCTATAGTCGGTAACACACAGCTCTACCACGCAGAGCTGCATATCGTAAATAAATAGCTCAGACTTTACACTGACGTCAGACAGGGTGTCCTGCAGCCACCTAAGCGAACTCTCTTCCCATTAACCCGAGTTGAAACCGTTTTAATAATCAGTGATTTCAAGCAGGGACTTGCTGACAAGACTACAACAGAAAAATGAAATCTACCATAGAGAAGGTTCACATTTGTGGTGACTTTCATCATAGACGGTGGAGGATCCATTGCTGCAATACTGTAGGTAGCTCAAGGTTTTACCTGGATATCTGGATGGGCCGGACGGCAAAAAGACTCTATAGTACAAAGGCAAACCTCGAACCACAGTACTGCAGCTAGAGGGTCGGGTTCACTGCTTTCACATACTCCTTCCTTTTTGCTATTAAAGGGCGGTAAGGAGGTAAATTTTACCAGGGTTCCCCAGTCATTTTACTGGGGTTCCCCTTGGTATATCAATGTAATCAGATTGAGGGAAAGAAGAAATGTTACCTAGGTTCCCAAACCATTTACCAGTGTTCCTAAACCTTAGCAAAAACACTGAGTGATTACCATGGACATAAAATACAACAAACAGCAGGCAATAAACTGTGATGGCTTTAGCAGGAAAATAACAAAACAGTAGCATATTGCAACAAACCTTATTGAGATATTGCCTAATTATCTAAATTCATTAATTATGTAAATTATTAGATAAAATTCACATAACACAGAGCAATGACACTACCTCAGTATCAATTCCACAAGATTGTAGCATTTTAAATGGCACCATTACTGAGGTACAGCCTAGTTACCAAAGTTCATTAATTATGCAATTAAGTAATTATCGCAGAGGTAAAATCCACCAGACAAGTGGCAATAAAACTTCCAGGGCCTCACTAACAATTCCATAAAATGTGGCATATTACACCCAACCACTTTTGAGATAGAGCCTAATTACCAAAGTTCATTAATTATGCAAATAAGTAATTATTACAGAGGTAAAATCCACCAGACAAGTGGCAATAAAACTGCCAGGGCCTCACTAACAATTCCACAAAATTGTGGCATATTACACCCAACCACTTTTGAGATAGAGCCTAATTACCAAAGTTCATTAATTATGCAAATAAGTAATTATCACAGAGGTAAAATCCACCAGACAAGTGGCAATAAAACTGCCAGGGCCTCACTAACAATTCCACAAAATTGTGGCATATTACACCCAACCACTTTTGAGATAGAGCCTAATTACCAAAGCCCATTAATTATGCAAATAAGTAATTATAAATGAGATAAAATCCACCGGACAAAAGGCAGTGACACTGCCATGGCTTCAGTAACAATTCTGCAAAATTGTAGCAAACTACACTGAGCAATTATTGAGATATTGCCTAATTCACGGGTGTTCAGATAGCTTGTATACGGAAACTTAGCGAACTCACGCGCACGGCGAGATTGCGCGAGATTTTGTAACGTGACTTGCTTCGTTCGAGGTCGCCATCTTGATTGTGCTCATCGAGTGTATGCTTCGTACTCGGAAATATTCGGATTTGTTCGATATTATCGCAGGTATATATTGTTTTGAGAGTTCGGTTAGACTCGGAGTTGTCGGCAGTACGTCGGCCGTTCGGACGTTTGTTTTACGTGGAGGTGAAGTTGCAGTGATTTGACTTCAATTTCGATCACGATTTTCAAGCACGGACAGAGGCAAGTAACATTCATGTAGATGTATTTGTATTTTTTGGGGATCGAAATTTCAAATAGACATATTTTTTATGACTTCAAACCAAATTTTTGTTGTTGAGTGGGTTTTATCCAATGAAACTGTGACATTGCCACTCCTTTGGTTATAATTTTCTGTTTACGTTGGCATTTTTCCAAAATGACCTATAAATCGTTGTGTGGCGCCAAAATTGCTCGTTTGGTAACTTTCAGTGAATGTTGTCATGATGGCGAAATCTGTGACCGATCATGAAAATTACCTTCAAACACATTGTCGAATCTGCTCAAAGTTGCTGATAGGGACATGTACACGATTGTTTAGGCGTGAACATTGTAGAAGATGTAGGCGGTGTACACCCTAGGAAATTTTGCAATGCATGTAAACGTAGTATTGTCAGGTACAGAGTATCCAAGGCTAACGGCAAAGGATACAGACCCGGGACTGTCCCCATACACTGGAACAAACATCCGCGAATAGGACACTGTTTTGTTTGTGCTCGAATGAGTGAACCCGGAAGAAAGTGCAAGGAGAGAAAGAATAGGGGAAGGCCCAAAGTACTGTCCGATGGCTTACAGCAGACTGCAAAAGGTACTTGTGAAACAGCTGGTGTCAATACCGAAAATGCAAGCGAAATACTTATAGTCATTGAACAGAAAGCAGTCAGAAGTCTCAGTGATAATGACATTCCTGTTGATAGATGTGTTGGTGACAATTTGGATTTAATTTTTAGTATCTGTAAGCAGATATTCGATAAGCCTGTTTTGGTAGATTGTAATTGTGATGGAGGGGGCCATATATTTTGTGCAGAATGCATATCTAAGTGGATTAACATCACTCAAAGTTGTCCTGTCTGCCGCACGCAAATTACATCTAATTCCATATCATCAATTCCCGATGTGGTATTTAATTTATTGCTTTCTCTTCGTGTAAAATGTGAGCACAGTATTAAGGGATGAGTTGCAATTCTTAATCTTGAAAACCTTATCCAACATGAGAATCAGTGTCCCTACAAGTCAGCCCCAGTAGTTTGTGATCATGATTACATTGCAACAAATACAAATATCCATGCTAGAAGTGATCCTGATAGAAATGATCATATAGAGCCCAACATCAGTCAAGATAATAGTGCAGTGTACACACAGAAAGCAATACAAACCCTGCTAGAGTCAGATAACCTTGATGAAACTCCAGGTTTTGAGGAATTGACAACTGCGTGCATCAAGAGAAAACTGTCAGCGACTGCAGGTTACAAATCTGGTGCACCAATAAAACTAAAGACAAAGGGACAGGTAAGGACTTTATTTTTCTGATTGTTAGGAGTTATACAGTCACTTCTATTGTCATTCATATGTGAGGAAAGATTTTTCAGAGTGAATAATTGAAAAAAGAGCTGCATATAAATACAGTTATAATAAAGTGCACAGATAAATACAGTGCATATAAATAGTTATAATTAAAGTGTAAAGATTTTTCAGGGATCTTTAACTTTATTCCTGTTGGCATAAAGTGGCACATAATGATAGTTTCTGATTTTTTTTTCCTGTGTAGCCCTTATGCCTAACCTATGTACCTCAGGCCAGGAAGTATCTGGAGAAGTCAGTGAGCGGACAAAAGCAATGAGGGCCAAGTGGGTGGAAGAGACCCGGAGCAGACTTGCTGGTGGTGATGATTACTCAACAGTGCAACAACAAAAGGAAAGAAAGAGGATAAAAAAGGATGAGAAAGATGTCATTCTTGGAGAATTGGGTCTTACACCAAACATTCCTGACGGCGCTGGTCTTATCCTGAAATCTAGCTTAAGTTTCTTATGGAACAAGCTTCGATCACTGAAACGGTTAGTACCTTCATGTAGTAACCAAGTAGTTTGGTAGTGCAGTGCACTGTCGTTACAATTGCTCGAATGCACAGATATATGTGATCAATTGTTTTAAAAAGTTGTATGAGTTGACATCTTTATTGTATGATTTGCCGAGGTAGATGTCAGCATCAAAGCGAGTGAAATAGTTCCCAAGAAAATTTGTGTAAAATGTAGTAGCTTGGAAGTTTTTCTGTTCATTGTAACTTTTTCATGGCCAATGTTAGCCAACTGTTGATATATCGAATTTTGACATTGTATGCAAATGTAAAATGTTTTGTTTGAATTATCAGGTACTTAGTGCAGGTACTTTTGATTTATTGATGCGTATTGTTTATTCATTAGATGGCTTCGTAGTTGGAGAGTGAACTTAGGTAGTGAGAGGATAGAGAGACAGCTTGCCACTACAGGCATATCCATTATCTGCTGTAAACCTTCCCTTTGTATTCACTGTAAGAGGCCCTGATAATAAACAGGACACTGAGATCCGTCTGGCACCTTGTGTAGCAGTGCAGGATCTTGTGCAAACTGTTGTCAGCTACTTGGATTACTTGGAAAGGTAAACCTGTAGATTTCAGTAGATCAAGAACAAGCATAGTTTTTGCTTTCAGAAACTTAAAGTCAATTCAGTTAGACTTGATTAAGTGCCCTTTGTAGTCAGGGATTGATACCAGATATTTCAAAGTGACAATGACCATCATTTAACTCTATAGGTGACATTCATATTGTTGATAAGTGGATTTTAGGGAGACTGAAATTCACTTGTTTGCACATAATCAAATTGTGACCCTAAATAATGATATCAGTGATTTTTTTTCTTTTCAGTGAAAACAAACTCACTACACATGATGGTTACATCCCAAATGACCAGATATGGGTGAAAGTGGGAGGTGATAAGGGGGGAGGATCCATGAAAAGTGTGTTTGAAATCTGCAATGTGGAGTTCCCCAATTCTGTGAAGAACACTGTTGTATGGAACCTCTTTGCTGCTGCTGATAGTGAGGTCAACTTGAGGACAGCAATGAGAGTGAACAAAGGGCACGTTTACCAACTTGATGGCCATAAATGGAAGTAAGTGATCAAATATCAAACTTTCACCTATTCTGTTTTCTCTTTTACAGGAGTTACTCATGTCATTTCCATTACAACAGCTGAGATTGACCATGTTCAAATGAATTCACCTTTCCTTTTATTTCAGGCAGTTCTTAATTTCCCCAGTGGCAGTTAGTTTTCAGTGGATTACATTTATTTAAACTAATAACTCAAATCAGCGTACATTTCTTTCAGATGCCAACAGTACAGATCAACAGTCATTTTCCAGCACTGGCTTTGCATTGCCGGGTTAACCAACGGCCAAGTTGGAACCTTTTTGTGCACAACTCTGACAACACCACTATAACACTGTGTTAACACTATGTGAGCCTAGTTAAGCTGACTGGAAGCTGACTCTTTTTTTGCTGTATTATGGTATGATAATTAGTGTGACATTTATCATCCACTACTGTAAGTTTGTTTTGTATTGTCAGTAGATACATAGTGTGTGCACTTTATTTATTTATCTATTCAATTAATGAACACCATGTATTCAATTTTAGAGATAAAACAATTGTAGTCCATACAATGGGAGACTATGAATATCTTGGAAGAATCTATGGTCTTTCAGGGCCCAGTGGTGAGTACCTTGGTTTTATAAGATGTATTATAAGGCACTTGAAGATGAATGGGCTTACATGTTTGTGGGCATAGTTTGTGTCATCTCATCAAAAAGAAAGTGTTCTGTGGTAACACTTTGCATGTTGAGTAGCAGTACTCTTATATGACAAAATTACAGTTTCCACTGTTCTAATGTATGCCCACTAATCTACAGGTTGAGTAGTAATAATAATTAATATATGTTGTTGACACACATATATTTACAGACAGAAATGCACAAGGTTGCTCCTTGAGAGACTGCTGTGCTTTTTGCTATATTTACAGTATTCTATCTGTGTGTATCAACTTCAGATACTTGTCTTATTCAAAAGGCATAACAAGCTTTCATACATATTGGCTGTGTCAGTCTACTTTGTATGTCATTATGTCTCAGGGTAGTGGACCAAGGAACCATAACTGATATACAGAACAAAAATACCGAACAAATTGCCAAAAACTTTGTTGACAGAGCTTTAAGGATTCTACTTTTGTGCATTTCAGGAAAATACTACTGCCTTTGGTGTTATGTTACCAAATCAGAGGCAGTTATGTCACCAGAAGAGACCCAATATTGCAGAAAGGACTCTTGATGACCTGAACAAATGTCATGCTGAATGTGTTGCAGTTGGCAGCAAACGCAGTCAAGCAGCTGACTTCAAAAATTGTATCCAGAAGCCATACTTCAATATTCCCTTAGACAGGGTTTGTAGCATTTTCATTTTTCTTTCACTTGAATATGTGACATTTTTGGACTATTTAATAACCCTTTTCTATCTCTATTCAATAGAACATGGTTTGATCATTGATTTTGCTTTTCTTCTGATATAGGTCTCTATTCCAGTGTTACACCTAAGCCTGGGAATCTTCCTCAGATTCTTCCGGATGTTTGAAAATGCTTGTGCTGAACTTGATTATAAGATTTTAAGTTTTCAGCACAAGCATTATGGAGAGATTGATGAGCCTCTTTTAAAACCTGCTCACTTTGATGTCTATGCTGAAACAGTACAAAAGGTGTTAGCCATAGAGGAGAAGGCCAAGCAATGCACTGAAAGGCTACAGAACTAGGGAGTGAAATTGAGGCAGCAGTGTTTGACGATGATGATAGCAGCGATGAGGAGGAGGATGGCCATGGATCTCTGGCACAAATACAGTGTCTGATGAAGAAAAAGAAACAGTGTCTTGCTACAGCAAAAGAAAAGGTTATGATATGTGTTATTTAAAATTGATATAATATTTTGATTGAAATTAATGTGTTTCAATATTTCTTTCAGCTTACAAGGTCCAACAGTAAATAATGCAAACTCCATTTTGTTACACATTTCAGGAAGAGGAAGCAGAGGCTCTTAAATCCAGTCTCCCCAAAGAGGCTGGACCCACTGTAAAGTCCCTAGATAGGGCCCTAGCATCATAAATGTAGCCAGGCAGGCTTATCATGGCAAATCATTTGTTGGCAATCATGTTGACAAATGCTGCCAGGTTAGAATTGAAAAGTAATTTAAGCATGCAAGTGTTTTATTACAATTCATCTGGTGAAAAAACAGATTTTTTTCTTTATTTTTCATTTGTGAGTATTATTCACACAGTTATACTGACATTTATCTTTTCAAAGTTCCATTAGCTCTAACTTTTGTCTACTTTTTCAGAGTTGTTGTTCTGTGTGCCAACTGCTTTTTCTTGTTTGAATCCCTGAAACATGATGAAATATCCAGCATTCAGCTTTTCAGTACAGCTTGTATGTTAACATGTGCATGTTGTGTCTACAAACAATACTGGCCAATTTACCATGCTTCAGGGAGTAAAACAAGAAACTGCAGGTCATACACTGAAATGAATATTAAAAATAGCTAAAAGTTACAGTTAATGCCCCTTTTAAGGGCGCGGAGTTACAAACTGTTTACTTATGTTCACAGAAGTAGTACTGTGATGTTCTTTTCTGAATATCACTTGCTTGTTTGCATATCTACATAGTTCATTTTTTCAGTTCCAAGTAACAGCTTGTAGAGCATTAACTGGCCATTTTCATGACCACATATGACCTCTCATTCTTTCACATTTCACTGGTATGAATCCATAAATTTGTTGTGAAACTCAAAAGGCTAAGTCATTTTCAAGAGGAGGAAAACACTTCATTCTTGTTTCAAATATATTTTAATACAGCACACTGCCGAATATGTCAGGAGGTACATGTAGGATCACATATAAGTCTTGAGAATGGCCTGTTACTTGGTGTACTTCAATAAATATTGTGTATAATGTAAGTAAGTCTAAAGGGACAATACCGGTAATTTTTTCAGGATTTGGATATTGCTTTGAAAAGCAGTATGTTATCTTGTTCCTCACTATCAAATATGTTGAAATGTTCAGAAATTAGTTTCTAACCCAAACTTTGTGATTAACACTGTCACATCTTGCATGTGTATTTTAGCCATAGTTATACATTGCTTGATATTCAGATTTGCCTTTGTGTACAAGTTGAGCTGATGTATGATTTCAGTTGTTGTGAAGAAGTTCAATTGATGCAAGAAGAAATGCCCCATTTATAATTTGGTAGCAGTATTTCTTACACTGATGGGAATGCAAAGCTAGGTTTCACATTGAAAGGGCAATAATTGAATATCTGTCAACTTGCATCAACTGACCTACAGTGACATACGGAAAAGAAGTCATGAGGTCCCCTACAGTATTATTTTTATTTTTTTCTTCAAACTGAAGGCAGAAAACATTCGCGTACTCTTCAACGCAATATCAAGGACAACCGAGCAGATTTGCCCAGAGTTAGTGCAGGATGCTGAATCCATCAGGGCCAGATATCAACCCCTACTGTTGTTGTTTGGAGCGTGCCACAACATATATTCTGTGTCAAGGGTACTGACTGATGAAGAAATTCTCCACTTTGGTAAGCATGTCTTCTTGCAGTAAACATGTACAGTTGATTGTTGCACTAAACACTGATATTATAGTATTCCAGGCTGTTTATTATTGCCTTACAGGTAGGTGTCAGCAGGGCAAACAACAAAATTTTTTTATTCATAAATGCAGACATGTTTTTATCACAGAAAAGACATGAAATAACATGACAGCAGGTATAGCATTTAGTTTAAGTGCCTCTTGTAGTATAAATTTATCAAATGATGAGTCATTTAAAATTTTCTGATTTTTTTGTACAGTTGATGATGTGAAGGCACTGATGGTCTACTACCGGAGGCATTTTCCCACTGAATCAGTCTTCCCAAAGCTTCACATTCTTGAAGATCATGTACCACAACGTATCAAACTGACCAAAAGAGGGTTGGGCTTTTATGGGGAAAGTGGGTTGGAAGCTATCCACCATTCATTTAATGTTGCAGCTGTTAACTATGCCAACATGCCTGATGCTCTGAATCGAATGAAATGCCTTGTAAATGATCACCATGTTAAAACACGCCTGTGAGAGATGAATATTAAAGCAGTGTGAGAATTTTACTGGCCTTGGGTAGGAGACTTGGGTGTATTGCACATTTGTGTATATATTTTGAAGTGTTTTGTCATTAAGGATGTACGATCGGAAAAAGTAAAAGTAATGTCAATTTTTTCAAATGGGGATTTTTGAATACCTACATATGTGAATAGTCCAAAACTGGGAAAAAAACATGGGGTCACCGCGCTTGTTTTTTTTACAAAATGACATTAAAAATTCACGGTTTTTCACAAATCACTAAAAATCAATAAACAGGTCATCATTTTCATATTTATATCATGATTGCATTTTTCACGTTTACACTGTAACAGAATAAAGAAATTATAAACCTAAGCTACTTTGAAGATTTAACTTACATTAAAATTGAGTTAAAAAGTCATCTTATTTATTTTTTAACCAAAATTGCAACAAATATGCCCCAAATTTTAGGAATGGGAGAGGGTAATTTATTAATTATTGATAGTTTCTACTAATGTCAATTTTCTCAAACTTTGCCAAATAATAGCACTTTTTGTGAATTTTCCAAAACCACATTTTGTTTAGTAGGTCACCGAGCTCGATTTTTCACAATTTTGCAAAAACTAACTGGGATTTACAGGTTCTGGCGATAAACCATGCTCTCCCGGGTTCGTCGCACGAGGGCGCTCTTTAAATGCCGCTGACCTGCCGTGGCTACCTGCAGTGGCCCGTCCAGGCATGGTCATGATTTAAGCCTACCATTAAACTTTAATGAGAGGGAAATGACAGAACAAAGCAAAGACTTAGGTTCTTCTACTTTTAGAGTCTATATATTAATACAGCATACAAAAATCACGTAATATTTATTGCCGTATAAACGCTTATCGGTGGGGATAGGTTTACTTCGCTGCAGGCTAAATAGGTTGTCACACACCGTGGCCTACGTGGAGCCAGGAGCCGAGGCCGTGAACTTGGCGTTTCTCCAATACACGATGACAATCGTAAACGGTAAAGGCAAGCCCGCAACTGACACAAGTGTCACGATTTTCGGCTAGTTCACTCAAAACGACTATGCGACGGCCATTCTTCCATTCTCCGGTAGGTCTACTAGTGACACTATCATTGGAATTATAACCAACAATAGCAAATCAAACGTCACACTTCTGATTTACGCTGTACAGGCTACGGTCATGTTGCATTTTTTTTATCTCTTTGCTGAATTCTCGTACCTTCCAGCGTGTTTTGAGGGCACGCTGAACATTTTCTCGGCGCGATTTTCCTTTACCTGCAGACGACATTTTGTACAACGCAAAAAAGTTCGGAACGTCACTATGCGCGCGTGGTTACTATGGGTACATTTCTGCGCGGAAATCGGCGCAGTACGCTTATATTTTTCCGATCGTACATCCTTAAATAATTCATTCTTTATCATGAATTGAAAAGAAAAAGTTGATGTGTGTCGTGTCTTTATTTACTTCAGTTCCCCTCTAGTTCTGCACCAAAGTCCTGTATCAGTAGCAATTAAATGAAATTAAACATCCATTTACACCTGAAAATGAATTCCATTTTTATAATTATATTTTTGTTATTGATTAGTCAATTTCATAAGTGAAACAAGCAAATTTTTTTACACATGTAATAAGTTTTCCAATGCCAAAGAAAAGAATTTAAAATTCAGCTTTGCCTCAAGTGACCGTGTGAGGGCGCTGTTCGATAGAATTTTCGTGTGTTGGTTGGTACTTCTTTCCTCCACCTAAGTTTCTCTGTAGGAAAACCTGTGTAATTATCGGCAGTCATTGATTATGCAAATTAGTTGATCATAGCATTATTAAAATTTTTACCCAAAACCTAAAGAATGTAAAATAGTTTTCATTAGTGATCAGTGTAACAACAACAAAATTCACAAACAGATGAAAAATACATAACCTGCCTGAAATTTATGTTTAGGGTGAAAATTAATTAATTATGCAAATTAGTAATATTTGTAAAGTAATAAATTATTTATTTGTGAAGAACTTTGCAAGAATTTGTCAGTTTCATGTCAAAAGAAATCGTTATAAGGCAGTTTATTGTTTTATCAGCTGTTGACCTTTGACCTACATTTGCAAATTGATATCTTATAGGGATACCCCTGCCAGACACTATCAGGCCATTGTCAAGGCGTGGTAAGAAACCAGGAGAAGTCTTGTACCCACGGGGATTGACAATAAACCAGAATGAACATGTAATTGTCAGTGACTACCGATACAAAGACAGTGACGATGAAGACAGTGACCAGCCTGGCAGTGTGAAGACAGTAACAGCAGACACTGCACAGATTCTAACATCTGTCACAGTTCATGGCTTACCTCACAGATTTAGACCATACGACACAAAAATGGCAGACAATGGTGACTATTACACAGCGGATAGAGGCAACAAATGCATTGTAGTGAGTGATGCAAAGAGTAAAGTGAAACAAATAATAGCAATGGGTAAACTGAAAGACCCCACTGGTGTATTTGTTGATAAAGACAGAAATGTTTTCATAGCAGACTACGGTGCAGACTGTGTAATCAAATGTAATGGAGATGGGGACATTATTTCAAGTCAACAACTCAGTAAGCCCTGGTCTCTGACCATGAATAGCAAATATCAACTCATAGTGTCATGTCAGGGTGAAAAGTGTATCTATGTTTTGGACAGTAATCTTGAAATATTGAATCAATTTGGAAGTGATCACTTAGTGGTACCATGTGGAGTTACAGTTGACAATGCAGACAATATTTATGTGGCAGATGATAGGAAGATAGTGAAATTTGATAGACAGGGTGAATACCAGGAAACTGTAACTGAAGATGTAGACCCTTGGGACATTGCAGTGTTTACAGACGGTAGAATAGTTTGTTCAGATTTCAATGATTCCACTGTCAAGGTCATTTACAAGTAAGAAATCTGAGAAGACAGTCAATGCAAATATTGCAGCAAATACAACTTGTACAACTGAACAACCTACAAACACATCACCACCATAACTGACACAATTTCCGCCGTTTTCATCAAAACGCACCATTTTTTGTCAGCCAAGTTGGGGTTAGAATTTCACGTTATGACGTAAGGAAATGACTCCAAGTGGAATTGAAGTCATTGCTTGAAATTTTGTATTATTTTCAGAGTCAACTTTTTGGAAATTGTGAAGAAATTTTAATTCTACTTGTTTTGACGCCATTGAACAATGTCAATAATTTCATTTTTCTCAGAAACTAATCATATTTTCCTAGTCATGTTGGGGTTAGAATTTCTCCTCTGGATGTAAGGAATCCAATAATGTTAAAATTAAATTCATTGTTTGAAGTTTTGTATAATTTTCAGAGTCAACATTTTGGAAATGTAAAGAAATGGCCATCTTGTTTGTTTTGAAATGAAGCAATTGTTTGACATGGAGTTCACAAATAATTTCATTTTTCTCAGAAACTATTCATATTTTCCTGGTCATGTTTGGGTTAGAATTTCTCGTCTGGATGTAAGGAATTCAGAAATATAAATATTTAATTCATAAACTGAAATTTTGTATTATTTTTCAGTCAATATTTGTGAAATTGTTAATTGTATTGTGATCTGTTTTGAAGCAATTGTTTGACCTGATCAATGTAAATAATGTCATTTTTCTCAGAAAATATTAACATTTTCCTGGTCATGTTGCGGTTAGAATTTTACCTCTTGATGTAATTAAGTTCATAAAATAGAAATCAAAGTGATCGGTTGAAATTTTCATATTTTTTACAGAATACATTTGTTAATTCTGTACAGCATTGCAATGACAGTTGTATTCACTGTAAACATTCATCAAAGCATCGCTGTGAAATCTTCTCATATTTGTTTCGATTTCAAGAAAGACACACATCAGATCTTACCTGAACAATGTCCATACACTCTGAGACTATTCCTGGTCAGAATAATACCTTCCGATTTCTTGTTACAAAGCCCGATTTGTAAAATTCCAGGAGTAAATCCACAGGTCACTTTAGCGGGCAACCTGTACGCTGTGTTATAATTCTATATGCACGTTTCACCCGGAAGAACTTCCGCTATAGAAAATGTAGTCCCAGACAAAATCGAATTCTTTGAAGTTATGTCAGTTTTTTAAGTCCATGATAGCAACCATAGAGATAAGTTTTATCATCAAGGATCGCACGTCCTGCCACTTTTGTATTTTTAACACATCTGTATTTCAAAAGATGCGGGACGAACCTGTTCACAATACAGTGTTGAACTCTTACGCGTACCAGTTGGGATCTGATAGGTGGCGCTATTACAATTACCGCCGTCAGGCCCAGGCCAGACAATATTGACTTCAAAAATGGAGTACGCATTGGTATATTTGTCGTGCATTGACGTCGTTTTATTTTTTATAAGATATATAATCATTGAAATGTAAATAGAACTATCTTGCCAGAAGAATTTTTTTTATTTGAGCGATATTGACTACTGTTGGGTTTGTTACTGTACCGTTGCTGTCAAGTTGAATTTTACTACAGCTCCGTTGTTACTGTTATTTTACTGTTATTAAAATAATGCAATTAAGTAAGTAGTTTTGGATCAGAAATTGTATTCCACGTTTTTCCCTTGTAGATTTGACTTGGTATAGTTAAGAATAGATTTGTTTAAGAGTAGCATTTTTTATGTAAAACAAAATTTCACAGCTATTCTGGTTACTGGATGGTTATTAACTAAAGACGTTACGAGCGTAGATTAGACAAGTTTCTGTGAGATTAGTAAACTTGTTATCGAGTATGCCTAAATACTTGAGTTTTTTATAACACGTGGGAAACGTAATTTTACCAAAATGTGTGAAAATTATAAAAATTATAGTTGTGTGTATTTTTTTCAAGAATATATTGTGAAAATTTAACTTGTAGTTTCCTTCTATCTTCCAGTCATTGCTACACGTGGTGAACGCGTTTTATTTGTATAAGTGTTGACTTTTCAAATTTCTGTTAGTGAGCTGGCTTGTTATGTTTAAATTACAGTTGTTATTGTTATCAAATTACTGACTTTTTTCAATTGTTTCATACTGTAAACACTAAAATAATTGATATGTTCGAACTCTTGACAAGTAGCCTACTAGTCAAATGCAATCTCTCACAGCATTGTTGGTGACTGCAGCTGGCATGGAACATTTGTATTTACTTGCAGAGATAAGATAGCTATCTCTTCGATAGGTATCGTTACTTTCACTCATTATTATCCTAACGTCACATGCATTGTTTTTTGGATATTGTACTGACATATACTTTTGTGTACTACCAGTATCTTAAAAGCAAAATTTATAGCCAGTTTCTTGATTTTCAATCGTTTTTTAATGCACATCAATACAAATGACATATGCACAGAGTTTCGAGGTTTCAATTTTTTGCGAGTGTACTTTTTATTTCATGCTAGATTGATATCAATATTGTTAGCCGTTTCAGAATATTACCCTAACCCTTGTAGTTTTAGTGTTACCGTTCACCTTTATGTGTTTATAAGGTAAACTTCGAGTTGTTTGTCTGAAGTTCAATATCTAGCGCTTTGGAGAATCGCAATAAAACGGAATCACAATCATAAAATTAAAGCCTGTGTCCGCCTTTCTTGCCAGTCACCGATTTTAAATCGACAATTACGACGAATTTCCCGGAGAATCTATTGATTTGTGACATTTGTATGGTGGGTAATTCAATGCTTCGAGTGTGCACATTTCTATCGGTGAGTTCTGTCAGACTGGCAAATCTACTTCATAAAACTATGTCCATTTTGTACCATCATACACCATACACATACTACCTTGTTGTCCAAATATATGCGTTCCCTCTCGACGCTGATCAAGTTCCATACGACTGAGGGCGCTAGTCCTTTCCTGGAATGCAACCGCAAACGAACGGTTGACACGGCTTACAGAGCTATTGGTACCAACCATGACGTGAGAAAACCAGTTGACAGTCAACCAGATTCAAATATAAGACATGCATTTTTTTCACTCTTAAAAACTATTGATAATGCATGTGTGAAGTTGTGTTGTTAGGAGACATTCTCGATGTCGCATTACTGAAAAAAGGCAAATTTTGTCCTCGCTGCCATATACCGTTCGACCAATGGAAAACTTTTACGAGTCGAGTACAATGTAATGTTTTATCTGATTAGACTGGAAAGCACGACATTGATTACTATAGCAATGTTTCAGTGGAATGTCCTAATATCATGATGAATTACCTTTATTGGAGTCAGACCGCCGTGACGGTAAACAAACAGGAAACTCAAAGACATCGGAAAAATTGGTATTGCAATATGACCAGGACGCACGTCGCTAAGTAGTGAAACTTAGTTGTCAGGAGTGCAGTAAAATGAGACAACAACAAACAAGTAAGCACCTTTTATTGCGATTGCCCCTTGAATTGATTCGAACGATCCCGACTCATTTATTCTGTGCACATTTATTGAATAGTCTTTTAAATATTACGACTTGTCTTTCGTTGGTTTTTGAGAGGCAAGCGTTAAAAAATCATGACATCAACCGTTACATGAACGGAGAGAGAGAGAGAGAGAGAGAGAGAGAGAGAGAGAGAGAGAGAGAGAGAGAGAGAGAGAGAGAGAGAGAGTTTTCAATTTGTGCTTGTTACAAGATTTATTTACACAGATAGACATGATCCTAGCAGGTCCGATTTGTTCAAAATGGACATACGATTATTTGAAGTTATTCATGATTTAATGCTATTTAACAAAATTTGTCATTTTTGTGTGCTTACAAAATAGCGCCCTCAGTGTTGAATCATTGCTGTCATGAACACCGCCTAGCGCGGTCTGCGACCAAAAAACAAAACAAAACAAAACAAAAAACAAATATAAACAAACAGAAAAACTATTTGTAGCCATTACCTCGATGATATAATCATTTTTTCTTTCATTCAGAGAAGATTGCATGGTATCTCTTCAGTCGTTGTAACTTTTGATTTTTTTTTCAGTTTATTGCACAGGCTGAGATGAAATTAATAATGTTAATCCAAACATGATTAAGGAAGTAGTACAATGATAATCTGCTGCAAAACTAAACTACAGCGTTTTAGAAATAATTCTTTGCACTAGTCCTATTAAAAATATTGTAACATCAGTTTATAAATCAGTCGTCATTAATATTTCAGTGCGTGCCAGAAATTTGACTGTCCGCTGTTCTCCATACTTCACATTCGGAAAGCTCTGTTGACCTTGAAAGTACTTGCATGTCATTAATAGGTAGTGTCTCTATAACCGAAGTCATTATGCCGTGTCCAGCTCTGAAACTCTTTCAAGCCAATCACTGATCAGAACATTGCACATTCTACATCGAACAAGATTCTTCACTGCCGGTTCGCAACAATTTTGCCTCAGTCCCAGCTACAAATTTAAATGCGCAAGTAAGAAACTTAAACAGATGATCCAGGACCTGCAAATGTTTTTTTAGAGAGACAGTTATATTTTTAAAATGCTGCAGAAGATTGTCATTTGTAGTCTGGATAAACTTTCTTGAGTGTCTGTGCAGTGTATTGGCTATGGAGCATCATCAATATTAAACGAATACTATTAATCTTTACGGCCCTGATACGGCTTTTGCGGCCCGAGGTCGTACGGCGGAAGGGCCCGAGCGTGCGAGGGCCCGTACGCCGTACGACCAAGGGCCGCAAAAGCCGTATCAGGGCCGTAAAGGTTTTATCATATACCTTATGGAATGATAAATATGTAGTTTACATAATATTCAACATTGTTTAGGAGATAAAAATGCGTGCGATATCAGAAATTCATCGCCATTTGTGTCAGTTTTTCATAAATACGATGGCCGCTTTCCGTCGCGGATTGACATACACAATGACGTCATTTGTTTACCTGCAGAATTCTAGAACGCGCAATGCAACATCCGTACTATTACGTGACCAACAGAGATCCAGGTTGAAATCGAGGTGTAAGAAGGACAAAAGCGTGATGTCAGTTTCTTGTAATTTATAATGAACAGGCACGCACTTAGTATACACAGGATTTCACTAGAATTTAGAAATAAAAGCCGATGTCACCGGCGCGGCTCCACTGTCGCCACGCGCAACTACGATCTGAGCGAGCAGACGTTTTCCTAATCTCGCGCTGGCTTTGTGTACGAATGGAACGTTTGCGGATAGCAACGCGCGTAGTAACCAGAATCGAGGTAGTTCAGAAATGCACGCGATTGCCCATATTTGGGCACCGGGCCGGGGCGTGATACGTAAAAAAAATGCACGGATCTGTGGGCGCTTTCTCCCATAGCTTTACACAGGCACGTGAATGTAGGTATATGATAACAGTATCTATGGCATTTGCTGAGAGAGTTTCTTGTAAATCATTTTTTACAAAAAAAACCTTTAAATTGCTCTATTCACAGAAAACTTCCATTCGTAGCTCGTCAACGACCCATCTATAATCGACCAACTAAGTTTCCCGTTAACCTTCTACTTGTACCATGGAGTCTCACTTCTATCTTCTTGTACCATGGAGTCTCACTTCTATCTTCTTGTACCATGGAGTCTCACTTCTATCTACTTGTACCATGGAGTCTCACTTCTATCTTCTTGTACCATGGAGTCTCACTTCTATCTTCTTGTACCATGGAGTCTCACTTCTATCTTCTTGTACCATGGAGTCTCACTTCTATCTACTTGTACCATGGAGTCTCACTTCTATCTTCTTGTACCACGGAGTCTCACTTCTATCTTCTTGTACCATGGAGTCTCACTTCTACCTTCTTGTACCATGGAGTCTCACTTCTATCTTCTTGTACCATGGAGTCTCACTTCTATCTTCTTGTACCATGGAGTCTAACTTCTATCTTCTTGTACCATGGAGTCTCACTTCTATCTTCTTGTACCATTGAGTCTTACTTCTATCTTCTTGTACCACGGAGTCTCACTTCTATCTTCTTGTACCATGGAGTCTCACTTCTACCTTCTTGTACCATGGAGTCTCACTTCTATCTTCTTGTACCATGGAGTCTAACTTCTATCTTCTTGTACCATGGAGTCTCACTTCTATCTTCTTGTACCATTGAGTCTTACTTCTATCTTCTTGTACCATGGAGTCTCACTTCTATCTTCTTGTACCATGGAGTCTCACTTCTATCTTCTTGTACCATGGAGTCTCACTTCTATCTTCTTCACTCTTACCTCCATGTGCACAACAAAAACTTAGCGGTACTTCGTGCGACCATTGTCAGGCCCGTGGGTCGATGGTATTTGTTCTTTACCAGCGATTTCCTTTGCGGCAATGCCATTTTTTTTCATATCAGTTGCATTTTACCCCTATTTTTTGGTGTTTTTTTTCAGCTGAGAATACTGTTCATCTAAAGTCTTTGTTACTACCCGTTTCCTCGACTGCTCCTACCATCCATTCAGAAACTTGACAGCACATGCGATTGTTTGGTGTCTCGAAACTACCCGAAATACAAAGCGCACCAGTATCATACTACGACCCAAGCATCTCAGTTGAAACCCTCTCGCGCATGCTCATTTGAGCTCTGAACGATAGGTTTAGGATAGTTTTTGATGACCGGTAATCAACGTTCGATACCAACTGAAACAAACAAATACTCACCTTCTCCGGGCAAAAAAACAGTTGTCTACAACTACAGCGAGCACATCATTGATGTACGCGACTGGTCATGTGTACAAATGTCAATCAAAAAAAGGAAATAGCAGAGAGAGAGAGAGAGAGAGAGAGAGAGAGAGAGAGAGAGAGAGAGAGAGAGAGAGAGAGAGAGAGAGAGAGAGAGAGAGAGAGAGAGAGAGAGAGAGAGAGAGAGAGAGAGAGAGAGAGAGAGAGAGAGAGAGACAGACAGACAGACAGACAGACAGACAGACAGACAGACAGACAGACAGACAGACACACAGACAGACAGGCAGACAGACAGACAGACACACAGACAGAGACAGATAGAAAAAAGGGAGACACAGAGACAGAGACAGACAGACAGACAGAGGCAGAGACAGAGATACAGATAGACAGAGACATAGACGGAGAGATACACGCACGACACAGTAAAGTCAAGAAAGAATGCTGTCAGAAAGTTATCGACAGTTGCCCTAATGATGGAGATGACGGCGACGGTACACACGCTATCCACGCATGATACAAACAAAAGATAATTTTGTATTTCATTTACACCAGAATTAGCTCATTTTTTATCGCTCGACTCTTGACAGTCGCATATTGGTGTGTCGTCAATGGGGCCTGTAAGGTTAGTAACCCAAATAGAATGCATTATGTTGAATGGGAATTGGAAAAACTTGGCAGGCAGCGAGGCATTATCTATGTATTAAGCTGTGTTGTTATGTGGCTGAGAACTATTATCAACCAAATACCTTGAAAGCAAGACGTATGTGGTACATGGTCATATATGCACCGAAAGATTCACGAAACAGTTCATGAATAATTATTAACAATTAATATGTTACCGCGTGGCTGGTGTATTTTATGTTCGCTCACGCACGTTTTGTTCAAGGGGATTGGGAGGGGCACCTGATCCTAGATTTGGGAGAAGTGTACATCAGTTCAAACTACATATCACAAACTTTTAAATCGTTTATTAAATAGGGCGAATAGTCTTTATCTTGACCAAAATATGGCGACAAAACTCTACGTCCCCCCCCCCAAAATATTATCAACATAGTGCCAAATCGGATTTCATCGATCAAGAATGTCCATGAGGCGAAAAAGGGATCAAAACAGTGGCACACATTATGCGTACGTTGCCTATAACAATGCCTTCAGACGTTTTCTTTTTTCTCGATTATTTGTTTGTTTGTTTGTTTGTTTGTGTTTGTATTATTTAGGGGAAGGGTTGGAAAGTATTATGATCCATTGATATAATATAGGATTTAAGAGTACAAAACCATTTGTAAAAAGACGTTCGTAACTTCGTTAACAAAGCCTCAAAGACGATGCAATAATTTTAGTAAATGCTCAAAGTATGTTTACCGTAGCCACTTTGTCGGATCGTATTCCTCTTACTACGCCTGCAATAATGTAGCCCGTAATGTAGATAAAAATGTAGCTAATATTAACCTTTGAATTTGAGAACGGCCACAAGTTCTAAAACAATGATAAACGCCAATGTTGATATACCAATATGTCGAGCTACGGTGGCGGACGACTGTTTGAAGTGGGTGTCATCGTGGGGTCAAACCAGGTCAACGCACTCGATAAATTCGCAGGCTGAAATTCACAAATACAAACACTCAGAGGAAATTATTCACACGCCAGCTTGGTCACACAGTTTTTTAACTATTCATTGTAATTTCTTCCTACTCATTTAATACAATTTGTCATAGGAAAATGGACCAGGGCAGCTATTGTTTTACCGAGATCTGGTCACACAAGATTTCGATATCCACAGAGCCGTGTTTATGTCTGTCTGCTTGTTATAGAAAACCATCATCAAGTTAGAATAGCCATGCTACACCAAATTTGCAAAGTTGACGAAATTTCAATAACGAGGTTTTAATGTACGTATTAATTAAATCGTCATATTCTCTTAAGTCTGGTTCTCTTTAGACGTCTTCTCAGTTGAATGTGTACTCTCTGCGTTAAATTCTGTGTCTGCAAGATTCGCAATGACGTACGGACTGTATTCAATAACAACTTATCTTAAGGGTTGGCCATTTGACGTTTGGCGGTTGTATGTTAGAATCTTCGAGAAAATATGAACGATTGCGAGAAAAGGTATTTTCCTTCGCAGTGCAGTAAAAAAGTTCCCTTCTATCGAGGCTGTAAAAATTACCGTACGCGACTTGGTTTATGTGGCATACGTTGTCTGAGACGGTTTCTTGACATACTGAATACTTGTCAGAGCATTGGTGAGGAAGTGCTGATAAAAGCTAACAGAACTCAATCCCGAGCTCTCGCATTAGTGTGTTTTGACATTGATTTTTTCATTATTTCAGTCCTTTGCTTCCTAGTATTGAAACTCTATCACCTTGCCTTGGGATAAAGTTTGCCTACTTTCGAAAATTAAGTTATTCCTAGCATTGCATGTGCTACCGAAATGATTATTGAAAGGTGCTGAATTTATAGCCTCCTGAGTTGTCATAGCTACCAGGTATAGCAGCGATATGTGAACTCAATATTGATAGTGTTTGTCAAAACTAAATTATGATTGTATCGGATGAAATACTGAAAAGTGCCAATGTCATATATTCAATAAATGAAAGTAACACTGTTATTCTTCATATTTTAGTAACTACACAATCAATGGCACGTGTTAGCTGAACCGCAAGTCCTGCTTTTTTGGCGCTATATTGATCTTGTACTCTTTTCCTGGCGATGGGAAGAAACTGACTCCACAAAAGGAAACATTAATGGATAAGATGAAATCAGTATCTATCGTATTCAGTTCAGAGCCATGTAACTTAAGACGGATAATCAGGCGGAAAACACAACACAGCGACCCCAAGCGTTGAAAGGTAAAATGAAAGTGGTATCATTACATAAGCAAGAAAGGTGTAAAATATACTTCCATTAATATTCGTTTCGTTTGAGAAAAGCCGACAGTCAGTATGTAAACATCATAAGTAAGAGTACTCGAAATACCTTTAAGTTGCCGTGACTGTATATCATTACCCGTTGCACCGATGATTGGTAGATCTATCACCCCATGCAGAGGTACACTGTTATCTCATTTCGTTAGACTTTGTGTGTGAAACAAGTATAGCTGCAGATCGGTATCGAGGGGTTCTGTATGGCTAGAATTATCGGCAATAATCATGACACACTTTGCTCCCTCTCACGGTGATAAAACATTCATTAAGGTTCCAAGACAAGAAATGTGACCTTTTTAATCTAACAATTCTCTAACGCTTAATAAACTCAGAACCCCCGTAAAGTATACATTTTCTGAAAGCCTACATATATGGGAACATTTTGGTAACC
The DNA here is from genome assembly GCF_041260155.1 of Ptychodera flava. Classification (NCBI taxonomy): domain Eukaryota; kingdom Metazoa; phylum Hemichordata; class Enteropneusta; family Ptychoderidae; genus Ptychodera; species Ptychodera flava. Next base: position 21,243,655 of record NC_091930.1, on the reverse strand, counting down.
ACAGTGTCACCATTGTTTACATAACTATCACGTGACAAGATAATTTGCATAACCTTTCAAAAGTCGGTTTTCCCTATGTTTTGTTTCAATGCTTTAAGATATGTGGCTGAATTCATGTGAGTGCAACTATCCTACAGGTCTTCAAAAGTGTGTCTCAGAATTTTTTTAAACCTTCTTAAACAGTTTTTATGCCAGAAAAACTTCCAGAGCAGTGAATTTTACCATTGTTGATTTCTTTAAAATTGTGCTGCAAAAAACTAAGCAAGATAAAAAAAATCTGAGACACACTTTGAAAGAGCATTGTGACAGCTTGCATTCCAGCAAAATATCTTACTCAAACTTGCTGGAATGCAAGCTGTCACAATGCTCTTTCAAAGTGTGTCTCAGATTTTTTTTATCTTGCTTAGTTTTTTTGCAGCACAATTTTAAAGAAATCAACAATGGTAAAATTCACTGCTCTGGAAGTTTTTCTGGCATAAAAACTGTTTAAGAAGGTTTAAAAAAATTCTGAGACACACTTTTGAAGACCTGTAGGATAGCTTGCACTCACATGAATTTCAGCCACATATCTCAAAGCATTGAAACAAAACATAGGGAAAACCGATTTTTGAAAGGTTATGCAAATTATCTGTCACGTGATAGTTATGTAAACAATGGTGACACTATGGTAACCAAAATGTTCCCCTATATCTAGGCTTTCCGAAAATATACAGTTTACGGGGGTTCTGAGCTTATTAAACACTAGAGAATAGTTAGTTTAAAATGGTCAATTTCTTGTCTTGGAACCTTAAGGCACACTTTATCCACGATAGGTACATTTCATTTCAAACATAACATACTCTGTGTAGTCACGCTTACGTTCATTGCCATGACAAGTGTTATTATTATTATTATTATACTTTATTTCAAGAGGGTAATCTGATTACAATAGATAAATATTGTAATTTACATCAGAGCCCACAGTTCGTATAAATAATAAATACAAATTTAAATGATCTAATCCAGATCAGAACCTTCGTTACAAAATTTCATGAAGAGATAACTGTGCAAAGCAGATTTAAATGACAACAAACTTTCACAATTACGAATAGACACAGGAATAGAATTCCAAATTTTCGTAGCTCGAAAAGCAAACGACCTTTGACCCATGGTAGTCCTGAACCTTGGTGGGTAAAGGTGTTACATAAGTTGAGAGCGCAATCTTAAAACGTTCAACAACCTCAATCACCAAATACAGTGAACCGTTATAAAACAGTAGAAATATTTCATTCGTGAGAATACGAACACTTTATATAAGTATAAAATACATAGAAAGACAGAAAGTCGTCCTGAAATGCAAACTACATGGGCAAAAATGAACATCATAAGAATACTAAAGACTTCACACACAAAGGGATAAAAAAATGGAAAAAATGAGAAAATGTTAGATTCCTTGAGTACAGATAGTTTGTATAAAATTTCCGAGTTCTATTAAGCAATACATGGGAAACAAAAGAAAAATAAACGTTTTTCACAAAATGAGCAACACAAAACTCAAACTACCCAGATAGGCTGTAGTGCGTAGACTGGCCTTACGTCCCTGGTGAGTGTAGCTGTGGTATTTACTGCGGTGTTCTGCTTAGTACAAGCCATTATGATAGTGCGCATAAGCTGTTATGCTAAAAATATCACAGGCTACAGTAATCTATTTATTTGTTTGTTTATTTGTTTATTTATTTACTTCTCGATTTATTTATTTATTCATTTACATGTTTATTTATTATCTTTTATTTATCGGTTTGTTTATTTGTTTATCTATTTATTTATTTGTTTTTTTATTTGTTGTCATAGCATCGCTTGCATAAACTGTAACACAACTACTCGATCGCACCTAACCGCGTACTCGCCGCTGGGCCGAACCAGTTCCCACTTGTCGAGCGTGTCTTGGAAGAGCGTCTCCATCAGACGGTAAATTAGACAAGACTCGTTTTTATTGCTTGCAATGAAAATTATGTTTTATCTTAAGTATTTTTTTTATTTCTTCTCTGTATACTTTTTTCCAAAAACGTACTACATTATTTACTAGCAGTCACAACTGTTTTTATTCGGCGCTACTTGGTGAGATGAAACAAATAGATCATATGAGCGCAGATATACTGATACTCATTAACTACCTGTTTAAGTACAAACTATCAGTAAATGAACGCGAAAATCCAAGAAATGATGAGATGTGATATTAACAGAGCGTGCGTTGTCTTCATTGTAAAATGTGAGCAAAGATATTATAGTTCACAGTATTTATTCTCACATGTAGGCTTATTCCTCTTCATTGGGTTTTGTTTTGTCGCCCACGTTCAAATAAGGGTATCACAAACTGGCGCACGCATACCAATAATCAAGTCACCAAGATTCTAACAATTAATTTCAACGTTGTTTTAAACATGTGGCGTTAAAATGCAAGTGGGATTAATTTTCCCATTAAGAGTGCACTGACGACTGTGTCCTGCTACTTGTTCGAATCGCCTTAAATTAAATCCTAAAACTTCCATTTCCCGCACGCATTGCACGTTTTAAGTAATATGCAAATTTGAGAAAATTTCAAGGGGGGGTTCACATGTGTTTAAGTCGAGAGTATCCGGACAATTACTGGTGTGATCAATATCCAGTACAACAAACACACTGGTTCCAAGAGAGTGATATAGCAATACATAATAAATCTGTGGGGAGCCATAGTATACTTTAACACGCTTGCTGCATGAGATATTTCGACGAAATCTGTAGAAAACTGCTGATTTGCTTGTAACCGTTCTGTAAATAGTAATGAATTATACTACGATAAACAACACCCGCCACACAGGCTATGGCATCTTCAACTTGTGTTGTTTGACTTAATGATGAAGTGCATTTCATTCAGATGCTTTCTCGCTGTCAAAAAAGTGACTCAAAGGCTGCCGATGATAAACGGCCACAAAAAATGCCAAATACCTTAAGAACGATTACAATTTATCAAAATAAAAGTAGATGTCCCCAATTTTTTCATAATAGGTGTATAAAATTCATTGCGCGCCAGTCGAGCTTTCATTTATGCCAGTCGTATGCCAAGATTTAGTGCGCCCTCATCGCTGAAGATAACAAGTAAAACGCAGTGAGCAAACTGTATTATAACGTCTCTATCTAAAAACGACAAGTATCTGTAACATTCTATTCCATAACTCATCACATGTGATCTTTGAACAAGCATACAGAAATAACGGACCTCAACACACAACAGTAATTTCTAAAATGATGTGAAAGAAAATCATCATGGCCTTTTAGGTGTTGAATTGGTTTTATTTTGTCTCGATAACTTCAAATCATTTGCCACGTTATTCTATGTTATAATAAACCACCACTGTTACCCCATTCTTTCGATGTTTTGTATTTATTAGAATAGATAAACTACTAAAGTAATGCATTTTGTTCACTTGATAGGTATGAAGTTATGAGAAAAAGGTTCATAATGGCACTGACCCCGATCTTCTTTAAAAGTTACTATTCGGTTTTACAATACGCGACATCTATATATTCTGAATAATAAGTACACCAAATGAGTAATTCGTTAAGACGTAGTGATTATCGGTATACATGGAATATATCATTCGCACAGCTGTCATCTGACTCTTAAGGTCTCCATCAGAGGTGTTTGTGAGAGGTGTTCGTGTTTGTTTTTTAGGGCAGCAAACTGGTTGTAAGTTCAGTTAATTTTGGTCAAATGAGTTAGAGGGGGTATGAAAATGTCATGCTTGTTTGCTTAGCAGACAGTAAGTGCTTGGTTGTTTTCAGGGGTTTCGTTACTAATCGACATAGCTAGTGGATCTACCAATAAGAGGGCAACTTACTACTGTCAAATGTTTACTCATTTTACACCGCGTTAGCTGCGGGTATCGTGTCATGTCCCAATTGACCTTCTCCAGGTCACCAGTCTGTTGACACGTTATTAGTTCGGATACTAGGATACGGAGGAATTTGAACACTTCCATTCAGTCGGCAGTTGGTTAGCGAAAATTTCGCGCCAAATCGATGCCATGGATGAACATAAAGCGATAAAGTTTCGCAAGCAAGTTTTCACAAACAACGTTGCTCTGTTAGGCGTCGATGGAGTACTTAAACATTCAGAGAAGAAAATTTCAGAGTTAAATACGTACTTCACCTGCCGAACACGTCGTCGTATTAGGTCTTACTCCAAGGCCGGTGGGGGAACAGATTCATCTTAGACGTTGACTTCCACCCAGTTTAAGATAATAATGCGTGTGATGTGTGATAGAGAGTGTACGAGCGTCAGTGCTTCATGAACTCCACAACGTCGCACTAAGAAAAAGAGTAACATTCATAAGTTTGGTTAGTGAACGACTCTTTATTGAGAGTGGGTATTTGACCGAGCGGGTTTGTCTGTATAATAAACTGTAATAAACTCTGCATTCACTTTTACTTTCTAAAGTGCATCGAATAGAGAGAGTATTTAATACATATTTTAATGACTAGACACACAAGAAAGAAGAGCTGTATCAAATCAAGATGGTATTGCAGAGAAACATACACTTCGAACAAAAAATGTATGACCGGGATGAGAAAGTGTTGATTTCTCAATGATGACACTCTGCTGTCATGCTCACAGTTACTTAATGAAAAATTCTTGTTTTCACCATCGCATGGCGATGTAAAATTCAGAAGCACTCACAATCGCACACTCAATTTCACATCGCATACTCAAACTTTTCCTGAGCAAATGAATACATCACTTATATAACTAGGTGAAAGACAGCCTGGGGGACAATTCTGTCCACCAGCAGAGTTATCAACCCAGCGTAGAAAATACGGCGGTGAAGAAAATTCAGTGTGGGAGCAGAGAAAAGGAAAACTATCAAAGACCGTAACCTACCTTACAACGAGTACAGATATCCAAATATTAAGAGAGCCCTTGCACAATTGCCTCGTCAAAGGCTGAACAACGTGCCACTTATATGGCATTTTGCAAAGCGTCAAGCAGAGACCAAAACTGCTGATATGAACGATAAAAATTCTCTAGTAATTAATCTTATTCCGATTAATGCGGAACTAACTCGCACAAAACAGTTTCTCAGTCTGTAATTACATTTAAAGCGAGGTTCATTTATTTTTCTGTCAGATGCGTTGTTTCCAGACGATTTGTTCGTGTGAGATGGAAATTCAGGAACAGGTATAACGTGCTATCAAACATTACACAATATTACCAGCCACTCAAGAAGAACAACTTACGGGAACAAACGAAAAGATGATGCAAAGATGCTATTTCATTGAGACTTTATTTTTATGTTTTTTATGACCCTTAAAGAATTTTGAATTACGTTTTAATCCCTTCTCGTGACGACAGAAGTATTTACTCTTAAGTACCAAACGCATAGTGTTTTAAACACTGGGACTATTCAAAATTTAATTTTATTCATAGTGAAGATATCAACTGTCGACAGTCTCTCTACCCATTTCGTCACAGTAGGCTGGTATCACTGTCATGCTTACTGTGTCGTAGCTGCTCTAAACCAAGATAGCATGATCTGCGAGGGCCGTGGGGGAGATGACATCATAACGTTATACACATGTACGCGACGGCCATACGGGAGATGATTATGACGTTGTGACTTTCATACCCACATGTGAGTGTCGGAGCAGAATCGGCTTTGTCAGCACTCGCTTTAATTTTGATTTCCAAGGTTCTCAACATTCAAGATCAAGAGGAACCATGTTTGACGATAGTCCAGTCTGAAATATGAGCGTCGACGCTTAGCATATACGGAGACAAATTAGTGCATTAATTCTGTAAATTGTGTAAAATTGTTCCAAAAGTCACAAGATTCACGTCGTGTCAATGAATGGAAATAACAGAGAATCAGCACTTTGGTTATTAGTTGCACACAAGTCTCTTTTCAGCTCTATGTATGGACGGTAGAAATTTATAGGTCTGCATAACGCTATTGCCTTGGTCACTGCTTGTAGACGGCTTAATCGATAGCTACGTATACCAACTCGCCACCAACGTTGACATATCCGATATCCCATGCCGAGTTCTGCCATGCAATGTTAGGTTTTTTATATATCGAGTCCTTTGAAGTGAAAAAAGTAATATTTGTCATAATCGCCTGTCATTTGCGCAAAGTATGTGAAATGGGACAGATAATTTTTTAAGTGAACGGAACTTTTCAACATCATGATGAATAACGGCTTTTGCGGACTCGGTTTTACGAAGGAACTTGAAGGGCCCACGCGTGTGTGGGCCAGTACACCATAAAAGTGAGGCCCGCAGAACCTGTATCAGGGCCGTAAATGTTTTATCATTTAAAATAAATATGAGACTATAGAAAGTTTGTTGCTTAGGGTGGTCAATTGTTCATTTGCACGTGTATCCTGTGGCAGGAACGATTATTATTTGCATATATGACAAAATAACGGGTATAGGACGGTGACCTCGAATCGTCCCTCTTTGTAGGCATGAAGTTGATCCTCATGATCGTATCAGTGCACTCTATTGTCAGCTATTTGAGTCCTTTTTGGTCTTTACTTTCGGTAAAAATACAATGATTGTGCTTAACAAAGCCTCTAGTCTTCTGCGGATTAAAAACTCATAACATCACATAACACAATGCAAGCTGGATTTAAAATTTATGTGCAAATTGTCCTGTTATTGTTTTTCTTTTAAAAGTCTTTGATCTATCCGTTTCCCATCCTTGTTGTATGCCCCCGTCTGGCCATCAACTTGACTATAATTTGATAGTTGTACTTATACGTAGCTGGTAATTATTTTTTATACTTTATTGGTTCCCTATGAAAAATAGGAACTCGACAATATTTTTCTGCGTATGAATTTTAAGGAATGGGTCTGAGACTTTAACATTTCGGAGTAGCTGAGGATTACGTTAGGAAATTCTGATGGTAAAGACTTGAAAGTTGGCAAGAAAACATTTCTCAGTATATGTAAATGTTGGAATGTCGACCAAGTCACGTGACTCACATAAGGCATTTCCCCGCCAAAGTCACATATGGAAAAATAATAAGATTTCAACAACTAGATCACAAATAAACACGCGTCCCTTTCATTCCGGCGCGGAGCAGTTCCATTGGACGCATGTATATCCAAGTATGGGAACCGGTCCGGGGCGTGAAATGTTATAAAACATGTACGGATGTGAGGGCGCTTTTCCCATAGCCTTACACAGTCACGTAAATGTAGAGGTATGACAATTGTTATAAAATCTCGTCCCAAAACCAATCGATTCCGCTACTTTCAAACAAACCACGGACGTGTCGAGCGCACTGATGAACATTGCCCTCACCAGACGATAAATTGGACGGACGAGACCCATCAAGCAATTGGAATCAAATACTTAAGTTTCTTGCAAAGAAAATGAATTTGAAGCATTTTTGTTATTTCCTATTGTTAGTACTTTTGCTCACAAACGTATCCATTATTTACTTGCAGTCACATCTGTTTTTATTCAGCGCTATTTGGTAAGATGGAACAAACAGATCAGATATACTGATAACCCAATAATGATTGGCTACGTTCGACGTATCAGCAAAGAACACATCAAACCAAGCAATTGTGAAGAATTTAATGGGTGGATTGAAAAATCGATTCGAGACTTTTAAAATTTACATCTTCCCTGGCCATGTTTCTGTTTTATCTTGAAGCGCCAACAATGACACGATGATTATCAAACAACGGCTATACAACATATGTCTAGTGGACGTCGAAGAATAAAGTGGGTGTAAAATGTTGCCTGTGGCAGAGATTAGTGTGGCTACCGCTGAGACTCCCTAACTATAGGTTATGATTATCCACGCCGCTACAATATCTGTACGGAGATTGAGACTACCTGACAAGATTTTTGAATCTCGAGCACTGTCATTTACAGTATCATCATACATGCTATGCCTGTATTGCTTTTCTCATCTTGATAAAAGACTGCACAACTCTCAAAATACAGACACAAATGCAAAAAAGTGGACTCGGAATAGTTCTACTCCGTTGAAAACATCCGAAGACAGTTTTTAACAGACTCGATCGATGCACCTAAGAGATCAAGTAATAACGGTATAAACAAACATATGCGTGCAAGCGCTATAGAAATACACGTACATCTGTACGCGTTTGTTCACTTGGTTTTGTTTGTACCCTGGTTCATTTGAATTCCGGGTCTCACCTATTGAATGCATTCATGTAAATATGAGCAGTGAGCCGGGCTTGATACCTAAAAAGTGCCCGGATGTGAGGAGCATTTCCCCATTGCTTTACACAATAGGGTATATAATAACCATCTCTACTGCTCTGGATCTTAATAGGGTTTATCGCGATTTCAGGTTTGTTACTAAATATAGCTGCACGCGAGACATCTGACAACACTGTCCAAAATTTAGACAAATTTTGTTTGTTTTTTTTGTGCGGCTGTTGTTGTCTTAGCCATAAATTCGTATGAATTAGTGTGACAATTAGTACCCATTGTAAAACTAGCAAGTTTTATTTTCGTCGTTTATGCGGAAAATGCGTACCAATATTTATTTATGCATATTAATGAGAGAAAATGACGTCACTTGCGATCAGCTCTATTCAGAAACTGGGTTGCTATATTTTTTGAACCCATACGTCATATAACTATGGATTGTACAGCCTACCTAGATTCATTCTAATTTCAAAATGTTATCTGTGAATTCCTGTTGATTTATTCTCATTAGTTTGTTTTCTTTTTTTGTTTTTTTGTTTGTTTTTTTTTGCGTAGTGTGGTCAATTGTTCATTTGCATGTGTATCTGCTGGCAGAAACGATTAATGTATGCAGATTTAAGAAAATAAGGGCACAGGACAGTGACTTTGCCCTTCGTAGACATGGCGTTGATCGTCATGATGTTTGCAGTCTATCTCAACTATTTATGTCGTTTTTGGTCTTTACTGTCGCTAGAAATTCAATAATTTTACTGAACAAAGCCTCTCGCCTTCTGCGCTTAAAAAAATTCCTAAAATCACACAGAACTTACGCATGGCGTAACTGAAAATTCATGTGTAAATTGTCCCGCGATTGTTTCTATGAAAAGTCTTTAATCTGTCCGTTTGCCGTCCTTGCTGTATGTCTGTCTGTTCATCCACTTGATTATTTTTTTCATAGTTGTACTTATATGCATCTGGTAATTATATCTTAGAGTTTATGGGTTACCTATTAAAAGTAGGAAATCGAAAATATTTTTCTGCGTATGAATGTTAAGGCATGGGACTTTTAACATTTCGGAGTTGCTGAGGGATCACGTTTCAGGAAATTCTGATCGTAAAGACTTTACATTTCGACCAAGTCACTTTACAAGCATACGATATTTTCCTGCCATAGTCACATATGGAAAAATAATAAGATATTTCAACCACTAGATCGCCTACAACACAAACGCTACATCGCGTCCTTTTTATTCCAGAGTAGAACCATTGGACGTGTTCATTCAAATGTAGGCATCGATCCGGGGCGTGAAACGTTAATTAAAAAAATACTGCATGGATGTGCACGTGATGATGCTTTTCCTATAGCTGTACTCAGTCACGTGAATGTAAAGTTATGATATTTGATATAACATCTCATCTTGAAACCAATCGATTCCGCTTTTTCATACCATGGACGCCGGCCGTGACGCCCAGCTTGTCGAGCGCACCGCGGAACAGCGCCCTCACCAGACGATAAATTAGACGAGACTCCTACAAAGATTGAAATAAAACACTTATGTTGCTTGCAATGAAAATTACTTTAAAGCCTTTTGTTCTTTACTCTTTGAGTATTTATTTTTTTATTTTCACAAAAGTATTCATGAAAACTACTTGCAGTCACAGCTGTTTTCATTCAATTCGACTTGGTGAGATGAAACAAACAGATCATAGAAGTGGAGGTATACTTAAAGCTCAATAATGACTTGCTACGTGTAATGTTTCAGCAAATGGATGCGACAAACCAAGAAATGGTGTCAAGAAATGAAGAGGAAATTGGGGATATCGAGTCGAAGCTTTTAAAGTTGACATATTTCTAGGCCATGTTTCTATGTTATATCTTGAAGGCCAACAATGTCACAAGGATTATTAAACAACGGTCACCGCATATGTCTTGTGGACGTCGAAGAACTTTCAAGTTTTTGTTCCTTTTTATACTCAGTTGATTCTCGGTGCTTTCAACTGATTTCTTTATCTTAATCCTTCTTTTTATCCCAAACTTTAAAATCAATCGCTTTTATTTGTAAGTATTTTAAGAAGTTCAACAAGTAGTGTCAAAATATACTATCGTATCACACAACAGAGTGAGAGGAAGAAATACCCCCGGGGGATGTGACGAGTTGAATCAACTTCATCTTCATAAAAGTCGTTAGAATGTGCTGTGTTTTCTCGATATATTTAAAATTAATTATGTATACTCTTTCTTATCATAAAACCACCAAAAGCGACGAATTCTTTCGTTATTTTTGTATCGTCTCAACTGGAAAACCGCTCTATTAATACCGTTCGTTCACTTGATACGCACACACTTACGCACACACTATACGAAGCACGTCCATAAAGATACTCGTGGAATTCGCTTTATTCTCCAAGCTGAATCGACCATAAAATAGTAGCTATCACAACAGCCTTATAGTTATCTTTCACTCACGGTCTACAAGGTAAGCAATAGTCGAGGTTTTATCAAAGAATTTGGTCACCCCGAAGTGCAGTCGTCTTGATCCCAATGATTCGCAAAATATTTATTTGATTTTACAACACACGACATTCCCATTTTTTGTTAATAAGTACGACACATCTTTTACCTAATGAGCTTACTTTGCTCATACGATACATAGTAGTCTCGGTTTACCCAGACTGCAGTGGGGCTCTACTTCCGCCCGCCCACACGGAAGTAGAGCCCCACTGCAGTCTGGGTAAACTGAGACTGGATACATAGGTGCTTGTACTACGTTGTAAATGAGTTCGTGAGTGGTGTTAGTATTATTTTCCTTTAATAAACTGAAGTGGGCGGTTGCAAACTTTACCTTATACGTCCATAGGCAGCGAACGGGTAGGCGGGCTGTCATAGTTATTTTGTATTTGAGAGCTGGGGAAATTTCGTTCATAGAAGGGGTGTAAGTATCAAAAGATCAGTCTTTTGCTCAGCAGATAGTAAGTGTTTTGTGGTTTACAGGTTTGAATTCCTCATTCGTGTGGCAATTAGATTTATTAATGAGACGGCGATCGATAAATGCCGAATATGTTTACCCATTATCAATTTACACTGTGTGAGTTCTGCTTTATCATGGCATGCCCCAGATGACCTTCTCTGAGGTCACCAGTCTGTTGACACGGTTTCAGTACTGACACTTGGATACGGAGGAATTTAAACACCTACATTCAGTCGGCAGTTGGGTTTGAGACAATTTCCCGCCAAACCGGCGCCATCAGATCGCATTTCGTGAGTCAGTTTTTATACACAACAACGCATTGCTCTGATAAAATGCAACCGAGCACTACAGAGTACTAAGACATTCAAACGTTCTGTGCCCACCGAGTGTGTCGTCGAATTACATGTAGGTCCTGATTGCAACGCCAGTAGGAACAATTCACATTGGACAGATGTCATTGTTAATTAACTATTATAGCCACCACTGTAATCAACTCTATCTGTGTTTACAATAATTTCGAAAGTGCCTGCGCTATGGGAAGGTCACACATCTGAATATACATTATAATAAATCCCAAAGAAAATTCCTCGCTATTTATTCCCTTTGTCCTTTTTTCTGTCTTGGTAGTATGCGCCTCGAAAGTGAAAGACTTAAAGTTTTGCTTAATCTTCCCTCAAGGAATATTTCAATCATTCTCGTTCAAAATCAAGACTAGAAATCGGGGGTCACCGTTCAAAATTTGGCTCTCTGAAGAGTGTACGTTGGCATCATCTGGTCAAAGAATGATAGTGTCCTTGTTGCGTTTCTTAGGACATCTGCATTACGTTTGAAGCAACCACAACACAACAGTTATCTTCGATGAATTATATTGGCTAACAACAACAACAACAACAACAACCAGATGTCTTGGTTCCCTACGGTAGAAGCGTCTGTTTCCAGCGCAGCATATGGTATTTTCCAGACGAGAAACAAAAGTTTTTTGGCCATATGAATGCTCGAATTGATATTTGTTATTTTATCGATTGTGTGAGTACCATGAAGAACGTGGCGTGACCCAAGCATTTTATGAAGCCGGCGCTGTGCAACCTTTAACTGAGTAACATTGGAATGAAGGGTTGAAACACAGCGTTGGCTTCATAAAATGCTTGGGTTACCAAGGAAAAAATCACGCCACGTTCTTCGTGTACTGCTGTCGCTCGTAACGTTCACAAAGTACGACAAGAATGAAAAAATACAATATTTTCATCGTTTGGAACGATGATTGTTGGTGAAGCAAATGACTTCTGGGGAAATATACTGCCATAGCCTTGTCTTTCAAAGACTACACTGGCTCTGTCGTCAGCTGATTAGGCCAAAAAAAAAAAGAAATGTTTCTGGTCAGGCCTTTCTTTAAAAAATGGTGCGGCGACGCGGATTTTTTTCCCCTCCTCAAGGGAGGGAGGAGGGTCAGTTAAAGGGCAAAGCGTAGCAGCTAATTTGCATAATCATTTGCATATCATTAATTCATATTGGCATGGATGCAAGCTTGCACATGCACCCACACATACATGTACACTCGCAACAAAATGCAATGGTAACACACAAGTATGCAGTTTGAACATCATGGAAACTCTTTATTACACATGAATAAATCATCACAGTATTGTAATTACGATTGCAATTAAAACAGAAGATTCAGATTGAAACTTTGAAAGCAAGAAATGGTTCGTCTGATTTGAGTTTCATTAATACATATATTGCTAGTAAAATTGTCAAAACTTGCCAACAAAGAGGAAAATTCACAAGTTTAAGCTTTACCCAATTCAAATGTAATTGAGTTTTATATCATTTTTGAACGACAAACACCGCGAATAATTTTTCATCACGGGGATAGATTTCCAATTCAACCAGCGGCCCGCCCCGCATAACTACTACTGCCACTGAACATAATCGTTCGATTCTTGATTTTAAAAATATCACCAGGATGATCACAAGACATGAACTAAGTACGACTAGAATCACTCGAAAATCAGGTGTAAAATCTTTCAGAGAACGTGTCAGAGTTCAACCACACGCGACGCCAGGATCAATGTCTACACGTTATAAACACAGTTACGAGTGGAGTGATACGTACCGGCCGCCGCGTACTATGCATATATGCATATGCTTATATGCATAGTACGCGGCGGCCGGTACGTATCACTCCACTCGTAACTGTGGTTATAACACGTCGGCCAACATGGCCGCCGCCATATTGAAATTTATGCAATGTGAACTCGATCGCGATTGCGATCGCGATCGTACTCGGACAAAACTCATCGTTGTAAAATCATAATCAACTTCACCAGTCAACTCTTGTTTCTTTTGCGGTTCATTTCGTTGATCAAAGCATGGGAATGTGATCAGAGGCCCCGCTAGTGCTACACCGCCCACAGGTGTCCGGAGTTGCCGGTGTACATGCATAGAGAGAGATTGGAAGGTGTGACACGGTTTTGCCCTCCGGAATGAAAATGACAATAAAAATCCATGTATATCAACAAATGCAGTCAAAAAACTACCTTCCTCCGACAGATAAATACCTTTGACGTTTAATGTCCAACCCTGAGACGTGTTAATCGTTATTTAGTATCTCTTTTGGCCCTGAATTCCTGGTTACGTACATCCTCATCCTCAGGGTGTTACGTACGTCAGCCATTTTGAACGAGACAAATTACCCATGGTTCTGCGCGCAAAAGTGATGAACTCGTGACCTTTGCACGATCAAAACAAACCTGATCGCTGGAATAGGAGTCGTGGTCTATGCAGATGTGTCGAAATCTTGGAGATGGAGACCAAAATACGCAATGCTGTCGACCAGGGCCACAATATTTTTATTCTTGGCCAAGTAGGGACCGGCAAAACGCGCCTCATTAAGGGACTGGACACAAATTACAGGGGGGGGGGGTGGGCCGGTGTTTTTTTGGGGTGGGTCGCCATTTTTCGCGCAAGCATTTTTGAAGGGTCATAAAATTTTGTGCAAGCCTATGGGGGAGGGTCACCTTTTTTCATGCATCAAAGCTGAAATTGCATGTGCACGTTATGGAATACTGAAAAAAGAAAAAATACCTCCTGGCACTTTCATTTTCTGCCATTACCATTTTCAGCGCGCCCTTCGGGCGCAAATTTGAGGTATAATAAACAATGTATTGATGATCCAAGCAGCCACATTGATTTAAGTTGTCATGATTTCTACTTATTCAACACTATTGTGCATAACTGTCCCCTATAATGACTCTTTCAATAACAATTTGGGAGATTACTTATTTGACATCATTCTCCCATTGACAATACATTGGGTATAGGTCGGTGTCAAACGTTCATGTCGCTGTATGTACATTTTTTAAAAATTTTTGAGGACATTGACAGAATACAAACTGTTCAGAATAGTGCATAGTGTCATCAATAACAACTAGAAGCTTCAGGTCGAACAACTTTTGAATAACAATTTAGGATCAGATAACCTATGAGTTATTTGTAGTTTCCTCATAGCCTACAATGTATAGTGAATCAACATTTTGGTGAAATTCCAAAATCAAATTTCTTGCACAACCATGGACTTGAAACCACTCTAGTCTAATCATGAATATTAATACTAATAATTAGGTGTACATAAATGCACAGGTTTACCAAGTTTTGTATTGGAAAAAAATTATTCATAGTTTCATCATAGACTGCCATGTATAGTGAATGGACATTTCAGTGAAATTCCAAAATCAAATTTCTTGCACACCCATTGACTTGAAACTACTCTAGTCTAATCATGAACATTAATACCAATAATCAAGTGTACATAAATGCACAGATTTTCCTATTTTTGTATTGGAAAAAAATCATTCATAGTTTCATCATAGACTGCCATGTATAGTAAATCGACATTTAAGTGATATGCCAAAATCAAATTTCTTGCACAACCATTGACTTGAAACCACTCTAGTCTAATCATGAACATTAGTACCAATAATTGAGTGTACATAAATGCACAGATTTACCTATTTTTGTATTGGAAAAAATTATTCATAGGGTTTCACCATAGACTGCCATGTATAGTGAATCAACATTTCGGTGAAATTCCAAAATCAAATTTCTTGCACACACATGGACTTGTAACCACTCTAGTCTAATTAAGAACATAAATATCAATAATCAAGCATACATAAATACACAGATTTGCCAAGTTTTGTATTTAAAAAAAATTATTCATAGTTTCGTCATAGACTACAATGTATAATGGATCAACATTTTATGCGAAATTCCAAAAACAAAATTATTGTACACAGATGCACGTGTTACCACCCTCTTCTAATCAAGCACAATTATGTCAATTATTCAGGGTCCATATATGCACAAATAGTGCAAATTTTTAATTCTGAAAATTTTTTGACAGTTTTATCATAGACTCCCATGTATAGTTTTGTCATAGACTCCCATGTATAGTGGATCAACATTTTGACAGAAATTCCAAAATCAAATATCTTGTTCACATGTGCACTTGTTAACAACCCATGCTAATCAAGTATATCGATATCAGTTATTAACACTTTCACCGCGGGAGGCCAACGGCCAGACTGCGTAAACGCGCCAAGAACGTACGCATTTATATGCGTTCGATATACGTTGACTTTGTCTGATCTACATCATGTTTGTTGACTATTTCCTCAAGCCTAGCGTTGCGTACGAGGTAGAGGTCAAACCTAAATGAGCATGCGCGTCAAATTTGTAAACAAATGCCGCCATACTCGGTCATTTCTTCGCCGGGATTTGTAAGGATCGTGTGAGCGGTTGTTGTTTTTCTGTCAGAGAGTATTTAAAAATGGCGATGCAGGCACAGTTTAACAACGATTAAGCCCTTGAGCATGTTTTTCTAGACAGTGATGGTGGAATTGTTACTGATTTTGAAACTGAACTCGACGGAGATAGCGGAAGTCAAATTTCAAATTACAACTCTAATACCAAACTTGAACATGTTCCCGAACCAGTTGAGCAAAGACAGAGATTGCAAGCAAAACAGGCAGGTAGGCAAGCTGAGCGTGCTGAGAGAAAAGTGCTACAAAGGGCCGGTGACCGACGTCACAAACGTTGATGGGGTATCCTGTGGAGGTTGTACGACACCAATCTATCAATGACAATTACACATCGGACTTGCTACCAGTATATAAGCTTATATATAATATAGCTCTCTTTTGAATGTCGGATGATACCTGTTGTTCGAAGATGAACTTGTAATAAATATGCATATTAACCTCATTTATGTGGAATATGTTTCAGAGTATGTTTCCCCCCTACTGAATTTGAGTTAATAAAACGTATTTAGTACTTTTTAAAGTGTTACGCTGAAAAAAAATACATTTATATATTGAAATAACAAAAAAATGCAACATTTTTTGAATTTTTTTGTAAAATCCAATATGGCCGCCATGATCACGTGATCTTCTAGGTGTGTCACATGACTTTTTGTGCATTTTTATGATGCTCTGTCATATTGCAATACTCACTGAAAAAATTGTCCCGAATACTCTGATAATTACAAAGATACAGCTCATGCATGTAAATCAATATTTATAAGGCCATATTTCCATAGAAAACTACGCACAGGAAAGCACGTATAAAAATTAATTACGCAGTGAAAGTGTTAAACATCTGTATATGAACAGATATAGCTAGTTTTATACTGGAAAATACACCTTCGTAGTTTTCTTATAGTCGACTACATGTATAGTGAATCAACATTATCGATAAAATCTAAAAATTACATTTTTTGTACAAGCATGCACTTTTTACCTGCCACTTCAAGCAAAGTACATTTACATGAATAACACACATATGATTTGATATTTTTTGGACAACGCGTTATATCGGCCACATTTTGCCTTCCTTTCGGGAGGGCGACTTAAAAAGTATAGCAAGTCAGAAGGGGGTCTTTAACACATTGCGGGGTTTTTTGGGGGGTATTGAGTAACAGGGGAGGGTCACTTATTTTCATGCATGGATAAGGGGGAGGGTCACTAATTTTTGTGCATGAACTTTTGAAGGGTCACTATTTTTTACGCAGCGGTTTTTCGAAAAACACCGGCCCACCCCCTCCCCCTGTAATTTATGTCCAGTCCCTAAATTTAGCGGTTGCGGGGTCACGGGTTCATGTGGAATGCAAATGAACCCGCACTGCACTATGGGAAAGAATGTAGTTATCCAAATGGCTGCTGTACGTAACAGCCTGATGAACGGGGCTACCAGAGAGTTTTTGGCCGGTATCGAGACTAAATGCTAGTTTGCATTCTTGAAACTTGAGCGTTAAAGGCAAGAGGTATTTCGATATCGGTGTAGACCTTTTATTTGACTGTAAACCCCGTATTTTAGTGTCATTTTCATTCCGGAGGGCAAAACCGTGTCACACCTTCCAATCTCTCTCTATGCATGTACACCGGCAACTCCGGACACCTGTGCTACACCGCCTACCTCTGTGAACACTTGTCCGCGATGTATAAGGTCTTTGTTGGTCGTAAAATAGTCGTTCTGGAATGAAAATTTGTGAACAACCCAGCCGATTCTTATATTGTTTTAACGTTCCTCTCAACACTTCCGGACAACTTATCTGATGCATACCATACTTCACACCTTCCACTTCTTTCACCAGGTTGAAGGTTGCAGTGAGCGCTAATGTGTAGACAATGCATGCAACAGGCTGAACAGCTGGTAGCTACGCAGAGTGTGTGAACTAAAGGATGGCGGGAATATTTTAGAGCGTATAGCGGGGAGAATCAAAGCGTAGCGGGGAGAGGCGAAAGCGTAGCGGGACCGCTACGCTAAAATGGCCTGGGAGAACACTGCAGTTTTATAGTTTTATCAATGTAGTAACATTTAAACTGTTCATGCAGTCACTGATCATGTTCCTCAAAGAATTTTCTCTTTCTCTTCAGCCGTTTTGGCTTAGTGTAATAGTAATGTAGTTTGCTATAGCTGCGGGCCACAAACCAGGAAAAAAAAGGGTGACGCGCTGTTGTTCAAGTGACGCGCGCGCTGACCAGAAACATGTTATGGATGGCGAAGTATTTGAGCACTCAGCTGCCCGGTAAACACTGAGCGTTGGACTTCGACCAAAGGTAAAACGAGCATGCGCGAAAAGTTTCAAGATCTCCGCTTGTTCTCATTATTGGACACTAGCGCGCTTTGTATTTAGGGTAGTTTCGAGACACCCAAACATTTGTCCCGCGCTGTCACATTGCCTGAATGGACGGTAGCTGCGGATTGAGGGGAGCCGACATCTACGAATCAACTGCGAATGAAAATAGGGTTAGAACGGCAACTGATATGAAAAAGAAACTTGAGAAGAGAAGAAAACCAGTCAAACCTCGGTCAGGACCATGGATAAATTAGTAACACAAAATGTTTGTCTGTGCAAGGAGGTAGAAGTGAGATTCCATGATGGTGTAACTAGATGTTAGACGGGGAGCTTAGTCGGTCGATCATAAATTTGTCGTTCGACAAACTGCCGATTGAAATTAAATCTTCAGCGAATTTGCCAATTTTTAAATTTTTCTTGAAAAAGATTCATAATAAACTCTCGGCAAACTTAATGAATTATTACTGATAGTTTTCTTTGATGCTCCATGAACAATGCTCTGCACAGTCACACATTGTATTTTCACCCAGACCACAAAATGACGATTATCTGCAGTACGTTAAAATATAAGTATTTATCAAGAGAAACATCAGAAGTATCACAATACCAGTATCAGTTTTTAGCTCCCATAGCCATATGTATATATGGCAATGGAAGCTATTCTTATAGGCTAGGGAAATGTCTGTATGTATGTATGTATGTATGTATGTCTGTATGTCTGTGTGTCTGTATGTCTGTATGTCTGTCCGTCAACATCAAAAACTCCAAAACCGCTATACATTTCATCTTGATATTTGGTGTGTACATGGATGATGAGCTGTAGATGAGATTTTGTTCAAATGAAGTTGTCATTGCCAAAAATATGCAAATTAAGTGAAAAAATGTAAAAACAGTCAAAATTGAAAAACTCAATAACCACTGAGCAGATTACATGAAAAATTAGCATGTAAGTACTTTGGGCTGACATGAAATGATTGTGCACATCTTGGGTCAGTATCTTGGACTTGCTATTTTTCATGAATTTTTTTGTAATTTTCTCCCATTTTTGGTCAAAAAATCTCCTGCTCTGAAACCACAAGTCCGATTGATTTGAAACTTGGTATGGAAGTGCATAGGAGTGACCTTTCCCAAATTTGGGCAAATCGTGGTGAAATTTGCGTATTTTTAGTTTACACGTCCATAGACTCCCATGTATAAGGCAGATCTCCATAGACTCCCATGTATAAGGCCACGAAAAATAAAAATTTAGTTTCTCATCGTATTCATATTGCAAAAAGGATGCAGTGACACAATTTTTAGTCCCCACGGATGAAGTCCAGTGAGCTTATAGATTGGGTCATGTCCGTCTGTTCGTCCATCCGTGAGTCCATCCGTTCACGCAGATATCTCGGATATTTTGACAAAATGTCATGTGACCTTGATGACCTTTGATCTCAAATATACATATTTGTCCATAACTCAGTAACCACAAGTGCTACCACCCTTCATATATGGTATGATGGGACAGCTTATGACGCCACATATTGTACCTCATTAATTATGCACATATCTAATTTTGAGCGAGCCAATAGAGCTAGAGGTCTGATTTTTGGTATACAGGGATAACTTAGCAAAACAATTTTTTTGACAAAATGTCATGTGACCTCGGTGACCTTTGACCTCAAATATACATATTTGTCCATAACTCAGTAACCACAAGTGCTACACCCTTCATGTATGGTATGATGGGACAGCTTATGACGCCACATATTGTACCTCATTAATTATGTACATATCTAATTTTGAGCGAGCCAATAGAGCTAGAGGTCTGATTTTTGGTATATGGTGATAACTTAGCAAAACAATTTTTTTGACAAAATGTCACGTGACCTCGGTGACCTTTGACCTCAAATATACATATTTGTCCATAACTCAGTAACCATAAGTGCTACACCCTTCATGTATGGTATGATTGGACACCTTATGACGCCACATATTGTACCTCATTAATTATGCGCACATCTAATTTTGAGCGAGCCAATAGAGCTAGAGGTCTGATTTTTGGTATATGGGGATAATTAGCAATGCAATTTTTTTTGACAAAATGTCACGTGACCTCGGTGACCTTTGATCTCAAATATACATATTTGTCCATAACTCAGTAACCACAAGTGCTACAGCCTTCATGTATGGTATGATGGGACAGCTTATGACGCCACATATTGTACCTCATTAATTATGCGCATATCTAATTTTGAGCGAGCCGATAGAGCTAGAGGTCTGATTTTTGGTATAAAGGGATAACTTAGCAATACAATTTTTTTGACAAAATGTCACGTGACCTCGGTGACCTTTGACCTCAAATATACATATTTGTCCATAACTCAGTAACCACAAGTGCTACACCCTTCATGTATGGTATGATGGGACAGCTTATGACGCCACATATTGTACCTCATTAATTATGCACATATCTAATTTTGAGCGAGCCAATAGAGCTAGAGGTCTGATTTTTGGTATATAGGGATAACTTAGCAAAACAATTTTTTTGACAAAATGTCACGTAACCTCGGTGACCTTTGATCTCAAATATACATATTTTCCATAACTCGGTAACCACAAGTGCTACACCCTTCATGTTTGGTATGATTGGACACCTTATGACGCCACATACTGTACCTCAATAATTATGCGCATATATCATTCTGAACGAGCCAATAGAGCTGGATGTCTGATTTTTGGTATATAGGGATAACTATAGGAGAGAAATTTTTTGACCAAATGTCATGTGACCTCGATGACCTTTTACCTAAAATATATGTTTATGTCAATAAATAAGTAACCACAAGTGCTATATCCTTTGTATTTAGTAGGATGGGAGACCTTATGACAACACACGCTTTACCTCATTAATTATGTACACATCTAATTCTGGGCAAGCAAATAGAGGTAGAGATCTGATTTTTTGGCATATAGGGATTAATTAGCAATATAATTTTTTTTTTCAAAATGTCATGTGACCTCGATGACCTTTGACCTTGATTATACATATATATGCATATTTCAGTAACCACAAGTTCTATACCCTCCAATTTTGATAGGATATTAGACCTTAAGATGTCACATCTTGTACCTCATTTATAATGCGCATATGTATTTCTTGGCTGGCCAATACTGCTAGAGGTCTTATCTTTTTTCCCGATTTAGAACCATAACTTAGACATGCCTCATGTGTTTCAAATTGGGAACAACGACATTGACCTATGTGCCCATAGATCTCAACATATACACTCCAGGGATACTTCTGAATGACCACATTTTCCTGCCCCATCAAGACTAATACTCCTATTACAAGTGGGGACTATGTCATTGTAAATGACTTGTTGAGTTAATGTTTGTATCACAGTATTCGATATATCTAATTCTGTATTTTTTCCATTTTATTTTCTGAATAATTACTTTAAACATATTTCACTGTACATTTCATTTAAGTATTTTCACTTCATGCACTTTATCCCTTTCACACATGTTCAAATATCTGACCAGAGAACAAACACTAAATAGTCCAGGATGGGAGCTACAGTGTCATTGACGCTATTTTTACTTACACATTTAAATTTGCAGTTTTACAGAGACACTGAATATTTATGGGTACCCTCTGTGACTGAATGAAGGTGGTTGTAGACTCTCCGACGTTCTGATCACTGATTTGCTTTGAAACGATTTCACAGCAGGACACGGTATGATAACTTCAGCTAGAAACGTGACCTTTCAATGACCTTCAAGTTCACAGTGTTTTCCAAATATGGAGTATGAAAAATAGCAGACGGTAAGATTTCAAGCATCTGAAAGCAAATATTAATGACCGCCTGATAATTCATTTGGTCAATAATTGACTACACATGGAGAGTAATGGTTTGTGTAACAATGTACTTCACAGTTTTTTACTGATTGCTGATTAATATTCAAGAGCCTAACTGATTAATATTCAAGTGCCGGCTTATCAAATGGCTCACTATATTGACATAAGGATAATCATCAGTACCAAATTTGAAGGTTACAAACATTCATAAGCCGTGATGAATTTTGATGCAGATATGTATCTATCGCAAATGTGTATCAAAATTTCAGTGTCCGGCGTATTTAAAATACTACGTATAAAATGGTTAAAAAAACATTTGTTTGAATACGCTTTTGTCTCTGTGATTTCTCCACATCTCATATCATGAATACATTTATTGTTTAATCCTTCATTCAGTACCAGAAGTGTTGGTTGAAATTTGGTGGGGTGAGGATTACATAATTCGAACCTACTAATTTTACAACTTTGGGAAAGCCTTGGTTACCGCAGAAGATGTTCAATGTTTCAAACGCGTCCGTTTTGATCTTAAAATGTTGTTTTAAGAGCAATTTTTGCGCATATTTTATCATAGATTTGATAACTTACTGACATGCCAGATTTTTATTGTTGATCATAATTAGTTTGCCGTCAGGTTTCGACGGAGCTCGGACAACAAAAGAGCAACATATATAAATGTTACACTGAATAAGGTCGATACATTCACTTCCTAGAACAGAAAGGAAAATGAAACGAAAACTTCTGCCGGAGACATATGCATCTAATCTTGTTTTTCAATTTTGTATTGTTGCCTATGCGTGGTCTGACCTCAAAAATGGCATATTCGACGGTTGTCAGGATGGGTCTACCTCTGATGTGTTTATGCATTTGCTGTCGGATGCAGGTTTTTGTTCGGGTTTCATACTCGCACTTGCTGTGGAAATGTCGACAGATATTATGTATGATAATATCAACAGCATTGCCAATTTGACGCCCTAATCAACAATATAACACGCAAACTGATAACAATGCTGAAATTCCTCATATCAGGAATTTGTAATAAAGTTAGCGATTGTCACTGTATCTGACTGTAAGAAGGCGTTACGGCGTCGTTCTGAAGAGCTGCAGTCAGTGGTTTGCACGCGTACCGCTGTTCGTCTCCCAGCAAATTTGATTAAAAGCTATATGGTGTGTTTACATGTGATATAACTCATTATTGTAAATAGTCAATAACCTAACCACTGTACACTTGGAGGGATCGACTTGTGGTTGACTGTGTCATTGAAGGATTAAAGCACCAAATGCGCCGGTTACTACACCCTTATTTACGATGACGCTATCTGCTTGACGCACACTGACCGTGACCTTGACGATTAACTAAAATAACTTGTTGCTTGTTCAGTGTCAAAACAGTTGTTAATTATTGGCTTGACTAAATTAAACCAGCCGATGTCCTTTAAAACAATACTGAACAACCAAAAAAATACAACATTTTTCTGTGAAATCGTGAACACGCTCTACCTTTACGCATGGCGAGGACAGGGCTCAAAGAACACATTGTTTCATAGGCCTGTTAACTTTGACCAGTACTTATGGTTCGTAGGTTGCCTTACGCTGAGGCAAGTATTAATCAAATCAAATACCATTATAACATATAAGTAGCACAGACTAATAACTTTAACTGTTATCTTCTATCAAGGTTATATATGATTGTAAAAATGTGTGCAGGAAAGAAAATCCAGCATGCATTCCATGATATCGTGTTCGGTAATAAAGTGCGAATCAATCATTGACAAAATATACAGAAATGTGCTTAATTTGTTTCGTAAGAACATTTTACACTTTCGTGAGTTTAAGTAACACTTAATTCTGATGTCTCTTGAAAAGTTTGAAATGTGTAAAATTCAAATGAGTTCTATGGCTGCTTGAGTCAACGCCGCCACAATCAGTGGCTATGATTTACATTGTAGATAGAGTTAATAATTAACTACCACTGTCACAGGTTCTTTCCCAAAACGACAACAAGGTTGTACACATATTTATGTGCCGAGTATTTTCTAGATTCTTTGCGTTGAAATCTAGAAATCGCTCTGAAGTAACATCAGACTCTTTCGCTGTTCAGATTGTGATCTGTCGCGGATGTTCACCCGAGATTAGTTATGGCAAATTCAGAAGCAGGACCGAGTACGTCCGACCCCGGAGTCGGCGTACCCGCACAACTGTTGAGTGGCAATGGCGACCAACACAGCAGAGGTACTACAGCGCAACCAGACAGGTAGGCGAGTAACGTCAATGTCTTCATTGGTTTGCATGTATGATGGTGTCTCTTTTTACATCTATCCATTATTGTAGTCTTATACACCGATGTCTTTCTCAATATTGTCTGAAAGAATGGCGCTCAAGTATAACTACTTAACCGGGTCATTGAACCACCTTTTGATAACAAAGGTTGATCTAGGACAATATGACTTTAGATGCCGACCGTCCTGCCTTGTTTGCTAGGTGGCGTACGAGGCCTATCTAAATATTAAATCCAGGAAATAGAAAAAATATTCCTAGTAGTATAGTTCAAGACTGAGTGCCGAACGTCTTTTGGGTTGGAAGCAGTGGCCGACTGGTTTTGTGTGAGGCCTATCAGCTAGGAGATGTTGCCGTGAGTGTGTGGGGGTTCGAATCCCGTTTGGGTTTTAGTAAAATTTTATATTTGATAAGTCCAAAGATAAATTGACCGATTCTGATATAAACTTGATGGTGGTGCCATACCACCTGTTGTTTTGCAAATGGGTAATGAATCTTTTTTCCCCAAAGGGTGGTCTGCTGCTTGCAAACTGCCTATTTTTATGATGTCATTTTAGTTTTGACAAAATGTTTGGGTTTTTGTTGTTTGTTTTTCCATTTAGCTGCAAACATTACGGAAAACGGAAGAATGTTAATTTGATGTTAGTTTGTGCAATGCACTATAAGTTTGATGATTATGAGATCACGAATCAGACACACTACTACAAGAGATTTGTGATTTTGGTGGTATTCGTCTTTATTGTACTCTTGCTTGACATGATTGATAACAGATATATGGTTGCCCAGAGTGTTTGATATAATGCTCCAAAATTTAGGCTAGACTGTGATGTCTTTAGGCAATGATTATGGCATTGTTCCTGTAAGATTCATGCTTGCTTGTAGGTTTGTAAAGCAATATTTTTTTTTCAGTAAGAACTCTTAGAGTTGGCTGTAAAAATGTAATCAATACTCGGCACGAAAGGACAAAATACCACATCTTTGTAAGCATTACGAGCTTTTCTTCCCGAAAATTACCGAGGACATTTAACTGTTTCTCGTTAGTAAAATACATGCTACTGATTTTGATATTCGTTATGTCATCCAAAAGGTGAAATCACATGCAGGTTGTGGTACCGAGAACGAAACGGACGAACAGCACAAAAGCGTAGAGAGTGTCCGCTATATTGCCTTTCGCCATCCTTCAATGGTAATTCGTAGTTCTATGAGTATGCAAGTAGATAACAGACTTAAAATATTTTAATTAGATTGAAAATTAATATGCATATCACACTATGATTTTCAGGGCCATAATTGGGGATTTTGACCATTAGTGCAGAATTTGAAAGCATAATTCGAAGTTTCATTTTCTCTTTAGTGGGCACATTTTGTTCTTGTCGTTACAGAACGGTCCCTGACAATGCATTAATTGTATGTGAACGCTGGGGAAGTTCCATCGAGGGAGGTGTTACCGATGCCCTTCATCTCGTGATACGGCTTCTTCAAGATCGAGGCATAACGGTTAACTGCACAGCTTTATACGCGTCAAAGCAAGAAAACGAACACGCAAGGCAACTCGGCGTGAAGCTTTTGCTGCCTAAAAAAAGGGCATTATGCAGTTTTTAGAACCGAATCACTACTGGTTGCATTTCTATAATCATTTCTACCCGCAGGTATTGAGCTTGACAAACGTCAAATATGTATTCAGCTTTGGCATTATAACTTCAAATGCTGCCAAAGCAATGGTTAGGAAAAACTTTCCAACTGCTTCGTTTTACATCATTAATGTATTTGGCAGAGATAGCATAACACCGGTCATCGTCGGCTGTAGCAAAGACGAACTTGATTTTCGTCGAGAAATTTTAGAAGCAGACATGATGCGAACCAAGGCAATACTTTCGATAGGACACAGCATATTTCATGAGTATCGTCGTCGTTACCCTGGACAACACGCACAGAGAGACATCCCCCATGATTGATGAAAGTTACTTCGGACTGAAATGTGACGCAACATTTCATAAAGGAAAAGAAGTCTTCCAGATTTTCGATCATCCAAGACTATGAGATAGATGACATTACGAAGGATAGCACTGTTGTACGTGCTATTGCTAAAGTTGCCGAGTATTGGCATGAGTTGCAAGAAACGCCGCCAGTCTGGAAAATTATCGGTGTATCACCTGGCAAAGAGAACAAACTTAAAGCTCGGTTAGAGAAGAACTCCAGGCTGAAAGTCATCCCATCTTCAAGGCGCAGTCCTGAAGAACTGGACAAGGAACTCCGTAGTTCCATCTTGTATGGTCTTACCATCGACCACAAACTACGTGAACCTCACTTTGGCGGCTATGTGCGCAGCAATACCAGTGATCTACCCTCAAGAGTCTCAAAGCTACGAGTTTGCGAGTGATCATATACATTTATTGGGAGAAGAAACACTCAGCGTTGACATGGAATCGAACCCCGAGTTGTTAGCGAGGAAGATAATTCGTGTTATGCAGAAGAACAAAACAGCTGTAAAACACGCGAAAAGAATCAAACACAAGATCAAAAATGTTGTCGCTCGAGCACTTCAAAATATCAACGAAAACTGCCTCTCAGATGAATGTGACACTGACATCGATCGCGACTCAAGAACAGATGAATACCCTTCTCCAGAGGATTCAAACAAAGGTATATATTGTCGTGAATTATAAACTTAAAATAATTACATCTAAAAGAGGCGGACCAAAGTCTGCTGTTGAGTCATCCCCACTAAGCAAATAGAATGCATATGGACTTAAGTTTTCCTCTTACATGTACCTGTTAATTGTCATATCAATCCGAGATACATTCTGTTCAATGGGACAAAGTCGGCCATTTTTGCAAGTATTTTGTTTGGTACGAGATACTACTTACATTGTTTGACATGTTGAAGATAGAGAGTGTATGGGTCAATATATATATTTGACATCGGTTTATAGCATGATAAATGAAACCATCGCTAGAATCATGAATAAATGGTGATGACCATTTATTTTCTTGCGTTGGTTTCATGAATAATGTATCTTTCAAAATGTCAAGCAATAGAAGTTGCATCTGGTATCAAACAAAGTTCATGAAAAATGGCCAACTTTGTCCCTTAAAAGTTTAGTACAATGTACCTTATGCTAACCAAACAAACAAAAATGTGCGATCTCCCTTTTTCAAGGAAACCGATTCCAACAAGTGTAAATTATAAAGATGCTTTTAATAAGTTTTTTGGGTTTATTATCTTATGACATATTACTTTTATTTAGGAGACGAGACAAAGAAGACGAAGTGTGCATCTGTAGGTACCACCGATAACAAACTCAAAGCCAGTGATGATGGGACAGAAGGAAGAATACAAGAAGAGCAGGGTGAGAGTACAGATTAGTTTGCCAAGAAAGCGTTATATCAACAATTTTAATAAGATACTGAATTGTTCTTTTCTGCAATATTAACTTAGGGCAAAAGTGCCCAGGGGCAAATCATCATCGATACAATCTAAAGTCAAAAATATAAATTACTCGATTATTTAAACTTACATTTCCACAATTTTTGAACTCTGGTGTGTTCTGGCAACAAAATTGTAGTAAGATGTTTTATATATTTCATATTAATACTTATTGTACAGCAGGTAGCAATATGCTAGAAGATGAGCATGGCAGGGTGCACAGGTCAATGGGAAGTTGTGACAAGTTTTCTTCTGTTACAAGAAAAAGAAAACGAAAAAGAACACCTGGAGATATTGAAAGTAAGGCATGCTCATATAGAAGCTGCATTGCTGTACAAAAACATTTGCCGCTTATA
Source organism: Ptychodera flava (assembly GCF_041260155.1). Taxonomy (NCBI): domain Eukaryota; kingdom Metazoa; phylum Hemichordata; class Enteropneusta; family Ptychoderidae; genus Ptychodera; species Ptychodera flava. Next base: position 21,215,464 of record NC_091930.1, on the reverse strand, counting down.
TGTTTTTTTTTCCTATTTTTTACCACATTGTTAGCTGCTTTATTCTTTTGTTCAGTCAGTATTTATTCGCGCTATCACTCTGGCAATGGTGACCATTCAGCTGATAATAAAATTCTATGCTTGAATCTTTACAGGCAAGGCGACAGATGAAAGGACAACAAGTACTAGCGAGTTTAAGAAACCATCTGATGTTTCACCAAGACAGTGCAAAAAGTCTACAAAGAAGCGCAAAAGACGGGAATTACAAGCCACAGGTATCTTTACACTTGTAACATGGTGTTTCCGACATAAATATTTATTAAATGCATGACGTCAAACTCTTCGATGTTGAATGTCATATATCTACAGTAGAATTCATTTGTACACGAGAGCCGTATTTAAAAAGATCACCCTGCAGTACACTGCAAATGCCATATTACTGAAATTGGTAAAAACAGAAAACAGGTCAACAAAAATACCTCGACATCATTTTGTTTTTCATATATATCGATATTAACCTACTGCCCATCCCCTACCACCCAAGTTATATATATATATATATATATATATATATATATATATATATATATATATATATATATATATATATATATATATATATATATATATATATATATGTATGTATGTATATAGGTCACAGTGACGCTATTTTTAGTTTTGGTTGGAAAAACAATTGCCCTTGTAATGTTGATGTCAGACACATATAATTAATATTGACATTGATTGGTTGATTACATATGAAATGTCGTCGTGTGCTTTTTACGATCTCAAGTGTTGTCATATCAGACTTAGAGAACAAGTTGCCGTATGTATACTTGGACAACAGTAAATATGGTTAGTGTTGTTTATATATCAAAAGGGAAAATTATGGAAGAGCCCTCGACATCAGGTGTGCGAGAAGAGTCAGCGGGTATTTGCCATATTAGAGAACGAAAAGCAACCAGAAAGCGGAAAAGTAAAGAGTTCAAACATATAGGTAACTGTCAGGAAAATCTTGATCTTTTTCTCCGTTCAAACAATTTTTTATAACAATATTACAGTTTTTGCAAACAGAATCGTTCCATGGGCAAGGAGTAGATGAACTTGTATCGTCGTAAATGAGCTGAACTGTCAAAACAAAATAAAATGGTCGTCTATCTTGCACTGATATGTCTGGTAACACTAAGAGTAGATTGAATAAAATATTGAATAGTTTCAGGGTGATAAATTGCGTCATCGTTTTAAAATATTTATATGCGCTTTTGTGAAACGACGTGGTTTATAGTTTGTAGAGCTATTTGCTTGTTGAAATGTAGATGTCATAATTTATATAATAATAATTTTGAAAAATAGATTTCTTTCATTAAATAAAAGATACTCTACACTAGGATTAATAAAAGATAACAGGATGCAAGTTTCTAGAAAGAAGATATCGTGACAAAAAAGTAAAGTAAAATAAGAGACAACTTTGTACTCCCCTTTTAAACATGTATCTGCATTTTGTTCCTGAATGTCTAGAAGCGGAACAGAAAAAGAGAAGAGTGCCCTCGTCTGAAAAACGGAAGAGGATTCACATTCTTGCTCACATTGGAAAAGAAAGCGTCAGAGGAAACGGAAGCGAGACCGAAGTGAGTATTCCGTTAGTAATGTCTGTTGAACACTTTATGATGTAATGAGGAAGACAATGTAAACATTAATGCCGCATCTGGTTCTAATCTGTTAATTTCAACATGCCTTCGAATATCGCAATGAATCTACCCATCAAATGAAGTTTTGTTTTCGCTTGTAATAGATGTGTAGCCCCTTTCAACACATCGTTGTTAAACTACACATATTAAACATGAAATAAAAGTACAATATGAAGGTGGCAAGTGATAACTGACATTAGCTTTGCCGGATGACGTTCTTTTTGTTGTGATTAAAATGCGTGCGTAAGTATATCTAAATTATTTCATATATTCATCAAGGTTACTTTACTTTATTGAGGAACACTTATATCTTATCTGAACTTGTAAACCTGTTAACATCCGTGCTTTATACTATAGCTACATTAACCATCCTGCCTTTGTAAAATAACACTAAATGATGTTAGATTGATCTCACAACGCGAAAAAAATCACTGTAAAACATTGGTGCGAATAGGTTTTATTTATGGTTGGCACCAAGAGAACACACGCTTTTTACAATAAAAAATTTCAAAAAATACTGCAACCCTAAGATCGTTGCTGAACAAAAAATACATTTTGTTCATACAGAGCAAAAGAGAAGGTCTGGTGAACAGGAACCATTCAGTCTCGTCAGTGGTGACAGAAGAGGAGAGGAAAAGAAAGCAAAAGGTTTCATCAAATTTCCTAAACGTTAGTGTTAAAGTCGTAGTAGTAGAAGTAGAAGTGGTAGTATTTGTGCCGCTGCTGCTACTACTACAATTACTACTAGTACTTCTACTCAGAATCGATTGAACTTGATACTTAGTCGACTGAAGATAGTAGCATAATGGCTTCACTAACATATCATTAAGTAAAACGGCCAACTATGACATCATTCGTTGAATATTGTGGTGTGTTTTGATTGTAAACTTGACATTATTTTATATTTATTTATCTTTGCTAATTATAGTGTAAAATCATATATATCTTTCAGTACAAGAGAACATTAGAGAGAGTCTCTCAAAACCTAAGAAAAAGAAACACAGCGGAAAGCAAGATGGTAGTTTACAGGGTAAGTCGATTGCTTATTTTGTTTCTGGAACGTCATTCTCTTCTTGAATATTATATAGTCATAAATAGAACCCCCCCTGAATATTTACAAGAATGATTCTTATGCAAGCGAAATACATGTATATCAATATTATTGTTACGATGTGCCAAATCAATAAATGCTTGCCTATCCCAGAAAATGTACTCACAAGGGAGATAAATTAATTTCAAGGGAAATAGGTAAACAGTACAATTATTTTATGAAAAAAAGTGATCAATTTAGTTAATTATCACATGAACTGACCCGAATTCCCACCTGTGTGACGTAGAACAGGACGGATAAGAAATCCGAATTACCCTTATTGTACGTCATCAACCGGAACTTTTTTCTCGCAAGGTACCTCATACATGCGGGTCGCGACGTGAACATAAACCGATTTGTCGTGATCGATGCCGTGCTCTTGACATTTTTACAAAAAGGTGACCCGATAAATCCACAAATGGAAACATAGAAAGCATGTCCAGCGAAATTTCGAGTCGCTAAAACTCCCGGGCTAAAACTATAGCTGTTCCCGAGAATCGAATGGGGGTACCGCCCATCGTTTTATTTTCATGGCTTAGCTTCGTAACGTCGCCGCGAAAGTCGAGTCGCGTCGTAAGGCTCAATGTGGACGTATCTGGCGATCCCGGTTGGCGATAAACCTGAAATCTACACCTCAACGGAAGTTAAACTGAATAAATGAGTACAGTATAATCTTCGGGAAAGCGAGATAGGAGGCTTTTAGCATAAAGTCATTCGACTAACAACGATAAATTTCCTTCAACATACAAACAAAATCCGTAAATTCTTCTCGGAATCAAACCTGTAGCGGCGTAAGGCTGTAGCGAAGGCATCAGCTGTCGAGCTGTATATGCAGTGCAGCGCTGTGGAATCAGATGTACTTCGAAAGTTGACTCAGACAACACTCAAAACAGAGTTTCCGTCAAGTAAAATTAGGATGTATCTACGGGTGAGATATATGTCACTGTAAACATCAAAATCGGGATTTTTATCACGTTTATTAACGAGTTGACACCGGCATGCCAATGGCATAGACCGGTGACGGCAGCGTTGTGGGCATAAACATGCAGTGAGGTACACTCTGTGTGTCATCGAACGAATCTTTCGCGCTCGCCACTGTCGTAAACGTGTGATATTTTGAAAAGCCACGGAATCTTTGATAATGAGAATTGCTGTTTCGATCGTGTCGTTGCATTTACTTCATAAATCCATTTGTAAATAGTCTAAATAACTTGAATACTTGGCAATCCGTCGCTAGCACGATGAAAGTTATGTCCACCGATATCGATGGCCGACTTGCCTTGGCATCGGTACAGTGCGAGACAATGATCGACACGTTCACGTGCCCGAATCCATACGTTGGTGGGTGGAGATACCATTGGATGTATCCAATTTCAGGTTGATGGGATTTATGAATTAAGTATCTCCTGGGTGACGGACCGCATCACTCTTTAAATGAAAGTAGAACGCGTAAGTAAAACACAAATCGCGACGAAATTCATGCAATTTGTTACGATAATTTTGATTCATCTACGCCAAAAGAAAAATAAGAAGACTGTTCATGTGATAAATATATAATCCCATGGTATTTTCTCTGTTTGACGTTATCGTATACTCGTGTTTTTTCACGGAGCCGCACAAATTCTCGCCTTCGGCTCGAAGTTGTACGGCTCCGCGAAAAACACTCGTATACGATGACGTCAGAGAAAAATACCATGGGATTATATATAATTTTAAGTTATGTGTTTTTCTTATGTAACAGGGAAAAAGTTCTCAAAGGGTTTTGCAAAAGGCACACCAAGGACTGGCGCTCCATTTCCGCAAATCAAGAAATGTATAAAGGAAAGAAAACGTGAGTTCACTTTTCTCTTCGGATACTAATAGGAAATAACATAAATAGACCATGTAACCTAGGTATCCATACTCAATCATAGAAAAATATTTTATAAAATTTATTTTTTGTTTAAAAGATAACATAACTGTGACAAAATATCCACTTGCAAAGTGTCTGAGAGATAAACCGCAAATGTTCTTTTCTTATGCAAATACAAAACATTTTAAAAATATGTTCTAGTTTTAGCAGTCGTCACATTTGCTACATTGCTGAAAGGGGTTGTCATTTTTTTCTTTGTGATTCTTTCAACTAGCTGAAACTAATACGGAACCAGACACTGGTATATACTCGAAACTATGGAACAAGAAAAACAAACGAAAGAGAGCCAAGGGTAAGTATTTCTGAAAGTTCTATTATGCAAGACACATCGTAAATATATATATATAACCAAGGAAAACCTCATACATTACACAACATACACTCTAAAAAGTATCAAAGAAAAAAACTAAATAAACATTACACAATTCACACTCTATAAAAGTATTACTCAAAATTTAGTGTTTGATTACTGTCTTTGATAACTAATGTAACGTCCATAAAACACAATACACAACTGGACAAGTGCTGTTATATATTTTAGTGGTAAAATGACTATGTTCCATGTATAATTATAGGTGAACTTGCAATAAGAACAAGAATCGACCGCATCGTACCAAAAGATAATAACACAATCGAGGGGGTAGATGCTAATTTTTATTCTCAAAAGCGGACGAAAGAAAATTCTAAATTGGTTGAAAAGCAACTAAATCATCGCTTCAGGACCATGAAAGTGAAAGGTACCAAAGGCAATAGTATTTCGTACATCATGGATTGCAAGTCACAAGAAGATCTTGAATCTTTTATGGAAGACTATTCAACTGGACGTCTACATGGAATGATGGAGAGTACATTTTTATATAACGAATTGCTAGATGACATTGGAGCCATTTACATATCACTGGAAACTTCAATTGATTATGAAGAATATCTGTTGTGTGAAGAAGAGTTGGTTCACATGGCAGGTTGGTTGATTTTTTGCAATTTTATGAATTTCATTGACAAGTATGACAAAAAGTTTTCATTGACATCCATCCAAGTCTTGCAAAGATTCGTATAATAATTTTGGTGATACATTTCTTCCCGATATACTACCACTAATTTACCTGTTTTTCAGATGCAAATGTACACCAACTGGACTCAGGGGACCAAAATACTTCAGCTGGCAGCAACTTTACAGGGTTGATAGACCTTCAACAAATGTCTCATGAAGACATTGTTGAGCTAAATGACAAATTACTATCTGAGATAAATAAAACAAAGATACATAACAATGTATTGGAGCAATCCACAAGCAAGGCTGCATCTGACAAAACTCTCTTGAAAGGAATGTCACGTCAGCAAGATAAGACCGATGAGCTAAAGTCACTTCTTGACGACATCATTGCGATGAAGGGTGAACAGCAAAAGATGAAAAAAAATGATAACAATTTGATTTGTAACTTTAACGAACTTTTTCGAAAAGCTGGGGCCATTATCAATGAAGCTGATATTTCGTTGGAGATGAAACAGAACTTAATAATGACATTTAGGAAGTTCATACCACTAGATACAAAGAAAGCTGGTGACCCGGATGCAAAGCTAGTGATAGACGGTGATGTATTCATGGAATATGTGGAGAATACTGTTCATGATGTCGAAATCTCAGTGGAAAGCAAACAGGAAATAATTAAGCATTCAGGCGCTTTGTCGACGCCAAGGTGGGGAAGACGACCGTTGTAACTTCTTTGGCAGCAAAGCAGGAGGAATTACTCGAACGTATCAAAGATATTGAATCAGATCGTAATTTGCCGAAGGAACTGATAGATATCTACAGTCAGTTGAGAGACGTCAAGAAAGGTATGTCAATCATTAACCATATATGCGAATTGGAGCTGTTTTATGATAATGTTGTATACCGGTATACATTGAGAAAACTGCAACAAATATAATATCAATTACATGGCTTCTAGATTATTAGAACGTGCAGTATCTCACATGTGTCCAAATTTTCTGCTTATCAGCAGCAATTGATCTAGGTTAGAGCACCACTTTTTGAAGACAACGCAACGCTTATACTGTTGATGGAAAGGGAAGAGAATGTACATAAGACAGAAACATGGTAAAAAGTTTGGAACAATCTTTTGTTACAACATTTGTTACATGTTATGAGGAATAAAGAAAAGTGTTTACAGACATATTTCTGGAAAAGGGTACTAAAACTCACGGTTAACCAAAAGACTATGTTAGGCTTTTTGTTTGGTTTGAGTGAAATAAGAACAATCTATCAAGAGATGAGCACATTTGTACAACAACATAAGATCACAAATCTTAATCATGGTCAAATAATCTAATCTATATTCATACAGCTTTTTAAATCATGTTAAGAGATTTAAAAGTCGCTATGACAACAACAGAGAACTTTCTCATGAAACTACTAGATTACTACCTCCATATTTTTCTTTAATCAAAATAGCAGATATTTTCTTCACTAAAATGGTGACAAGGCCACTTCTCAATTCAGGAAGGTTTCATGTGTGTGGTAAAAGGATATGGTAATATAGACAAATGATTTCATTTTACCATTAAAAACATCTCTATTTCAACCATTTGGAAACACATGCAATTGTTATTAATTAGTGAACAAGTAGCCCTTTTCATCCTGCACTAGCAAATAAAAGCTGACTTTTTAAATTTTAATATGAGCCCTACTTCATGTTTGGTTTGATGCTTGAGGCCAGAAGCAAAGCAAGGCAAGTCTTAGCACCCTCCAGTGGGCACCTCCTTATATTGCTCCGATAAGTTAGGGGATATTTTTTGCCAAGAACTCATACAAAGAAAGAACTGTGCAAAGAAAGGCAAGTGTACCAAATTAAATCAGAAAGCAACATCTTGAACTTAATATCAAACTATGCAGCTGTAATTACCAATGAACTTTACACTTGCAAGCCCTTAAAAGGTCAAAGCTAGTGATTAAAACGGTACCCCATGTGATGTCTTGTCAGAAATCACTACACATTGGTATAATATGCCTTGGTGTTGTGACTCTACAATACTATTTAATGTGTTGATGGTTATGACACAAATCTGTATTTTGATTAAAACAGACAAAGATCTGTCAAAACTAGTCTCAAAGCCAGCATAAAGCTATGATATACCCTACACTACAGACCTCTTTGATTATGCAAATGAGTTCAAAAGCAGTATGTCATATTCATCACATTTTTTGCATAACTAAAATGACATATACCTCAGAATTTGAAGTCCAAGAAAATATTGGAGCATTCAGCATTGATATTTAGCACATTTAATATATACAAATCAAATAATCAGTATGTATTTTTGAATTTCTAATGACTAAGGTACAACTGAAGTCAAATCAAATTTATTGCATTTCTTAATGATAAAAAGCCTAATAACAAAAGCTCATATAATATGCAAATCAGTGAATAATCATTTTGAAAAGACATATCGAATTTCAAATGCCGAAATGTGACCAAAACGCCTCACAATATGACCAGATTTGGTGCCCAATGAGTTTTCATAATTCGACTCATTTCAATGTTCATTACAACTTTAAAGCCCCACCATACAGGAAAAACAACATAAAAAGCAAAAACTAAGTTCTTGGAACTATAGTACCAACATTTACAAAAGGAGTTATGTTGGCAGGTACAAAATTAAATATTGGTATGTTATACATTTCACACTAGTCTTTCGTCCAGATACTTCTATCGGCACATTGTCATGATGCGAGAGATAGTTTGGATACATAAACAGTGTAAAGGCTCTCTGTCTTCAACGTTAACACAAATTTATTTCACAGGTGGAGAGTTACATATCGTCAAAGATAGCAGTAGCAGGGGTCCCCTCTCTCTCCTCTACCAGTGTTGGTTCTCGTCTGGCATTACCGAAGTGTTGTTTCCTTATAAACACACAAAAAGCTTGGTTTTGATCATATGATAGATGTGAATTTAAGATAAAATAATTTATCCAATCACTAATATCAATACAGCTGGTGATCTTCAATGTACATGTCAGTAATAAGATTTAAACCTACTGTTATGCAATTACTTTAACATGCTAATTTAAAGTATCAACTGTTTTCATTATTATTATTACTATTATTATTATTAAAACATGTTGCATTAGACGTATATCATTTAGGACATAAATTTGTGTCCTAAACCCCGGCATCGCTCATGTTGATTGGTAGATTTTATGTCCCTATACCCCATTTGCGTTCATTCATTGGCTGCCTGTATATCCTCAAGTCTCATTAATATTTACTGTTCCGAATGCAACTCATTCATTGGCCGCCATATGTTCCTGTCCTTGCTTCACTTTTGGGTGTTCCTTGTCTCATTCTGCCATGTGCTCATTACTGTAATGCATCTGCGAGCATAGGCAATCATTACCAGACATTATGGAGGCACCGTGGCCCAGTGGTTAGGGTAACGGATTCACTGTCAGAGGGTGGTGAGTTCGAGACCCGGTTCAAGACCCGGTAGATCCAGAGTAACGGACTCACTGTCGGAGGATGGTGAGTTCGAGACTCCAGCACGGTGTTGTGCCCTTGAGCAAGGCACTTTACTCCTCAGTGCTCCATTGGGGGTTAGTGGGTTATGCATACCTCATCCTGTAATTGGGCTAACGCCTGTTGGATGATGGACTAATGAAAAGAAAAAAGAAAAAAAGACAGCTAGAGCGTAGTCGCAACGTTTGTGAAGACAAATTTGTCTAGTTAAACTTCGAAAACGTTCTCGTAAAAGGGAATTAGCTTCTTTGGCGTTTACAACAGTAAGGTGTTTGTCCGTTTTATATGCAAATGGGTTTACAATTGAGCTCTTTTTGTTTTAATTCATAATGTTACTGTTGCCGATGACCATCTGGTGCATTTTTCCTTTGTCTGACATAAACTGCCTTCATAACGCCCAAACAGCAAGTTGTTGAATGGACCAAAGTCACAGTTGTTGTATGGAAATACCGGTAAATTCAACTCATTTACTATCACAAACTCAAAGCAAACCAAAAATTGTGCACATGCAAGGACTGAATTGTATCTGAAATTGCATGTGCCTAATGTAATACCTAATCATATATTCAGCGAGCTCTTATGCCTTCTGTGTTCTTAAAAAGAAATATAACTAGAGTTTAAATTTGCGTCTTATTATGCAAGCTGAATCTGTTGGCACACATTAGTATGTTTAAGATTCCATTTGCTATGTACATGAATTGTGGATGATTGTGTACGTTATGTCTTCAATGTCTTCACAGGATGTTATCACTGAGCAGGACGCTAGTATTTCTGTTCACATCTGTGTTTGTATCACAAAATGGCTGATGTACAGGTGGCATATCCTATTGACAAATCTTGCACTCTGTGAAGAAAAAAATGACAAAATCTTGTCAGTTATCATTAAATATTGAAATTAAAAAGTTATCATTCAAATTTCAATAGTACATTACACATTTGGTGGTTTTTAAGTTACTCATCAAAGCAAATCTTTGTCTGATATGAGAATCATTTCTGTGTTTTGTTCGGTCAACTCAGAGCTCTTTCATTTATCAGTCTATGGTTTGCTGTCACTATACTCAGACACCTTGTATTGTAGTATATCAGTGTTCCCCTGGGTTCCAAATATTGCAGCAAATTTGGCTAGAAGCCCTCAAAAATTATTCGCCAAACCAGATATTCAATTAGCCAAGCGGATATCACTGATAGCAAATGACGTCATTTCTCTGTACTTAATATGCAAAAATAAATATTTGTCTGCATGCATTTTCCGCAAGAATGACGGAAATACACCATGTTAGTGATAGCTACTAAGGATACTAAAAGTCACACCAATTTATGATTATGTTCAGACTACAAGGTGCCAACATCATCCATTTGTCCGAATTCAGCGATACTTGTCCAAAGTTAGGCGTATGCAATGCAGCTATATTTAGTAACAAACCTGTAATCGCTATCAGTGCTGTTCAGTATATATTGCTGTAGACAATAGCACGAAAGCTGCTTGAGCATACTAGTTTTTCAAATGATCAGATATCGATTCTCATAGCAGTTCAAAAGTAAAATACTCTCAGACTTGAGAAATGTGTGCATTTTAGACTTTTGATACATTTGCTGTAGGCTTGAATTTAGCATGGAGCTTTGGTAGCTCCATGAATTTAGCAGGCGATGCTCGGACAGCGCACAGCGTATCAATGACACTTGGGTCAGGGGTCATCACCAAAAACGTCAGTGCATATTCACTGCTAACTTTAATCATGCCACGGATCGCGGAAATCATGGATCATAAATCCAAATGTTCATGTCTATTACGTAAACAGAACCCTAAAATATTGGGTGATTATGGCTTAAATTGCTATAATCATTGTTAACATCTGGAAGGACACGGGGAAAAGGGTTTAGACCTTGACATGTATGGGTCACCATGCGTCACCTACTCCTACCACTTGCTGGATGCACTTGAGATGTAACCTAATCTACCAACTGCCCTCATTTACCGTTACCTAAACAACTTGCGTCACCCTTTCCATGTCATTATGCATGCGCATATCAGTGTGATCAAAGCTATAGATCGTCCATGCAACGCTCAAGTTCACACCGCAAAATTCACCATGCCAAAAACGAAGAAAAGCAGGGGCCGCGCCTGGGCGGCCCCTTGTACATCGACAAGGTGGAAGAGATGCCCAGCGCACAGCGGACTGCCATGGGCGACCGGTAGCACGTTGCCTGATGCACGGTACCCAGAGTCCGGTACCACCATCCAGGCTGCCATGACGCCTCGTCGCCCCCGCCATGACAGTACATGCGTAACCCTGGATTTTGGCCAAACACTTGCCTCCGTGTCACTCCTTTGCATTAAAAAACATAATGTTTTTATATGGAGAAGTATCTTTTTGTTTCACTGACGATCAAGTTGAACACTCAAATATATCAACAAGACTTGCGCATAGTGCACGATATGAATGCGGAACTCGGCGGACGAGCGAGCGCCTTCTCTGAAAATCTGTTTAAGATAACACGTCACAATACACTGAAAATTCTTGCGAATTCATCTTTAATCTTTAAGGAAGCCAATTCACACAAGTATCTAACATCAGTAAAGATATTTTCTTGTTGGCAGCAATACACCACCAAAATTTTCGCCACTCTACGTTGTAAAAAAGCTGTATGCTTTTGACCATGCCGTTACCTTACTTTCCAAATTCATGGTGGACTTTCCTACTCTGATCATAATCTTTCTTTCCATTTCATAGCTTTACTTAGGGGTGGTTTCTCCCCCATGTTGGAGGAGGTGCCTAAGTAAAAAAGGAAAGTTTGCCGTTATTGCTTATAGTTTCACCGTCACTAAAATCCTTCAGTGTTGACGACGACATGGTTGTCACTGCACGGAGTAATCTGTAGGCACACATTGCGCGTAGTCCAACCCAAAACTTAGCAACATTTTAGTCAAATAGTCTGGTAAACAAACAAATGGGTACTTTTTGTTTGTGAGCTATTTCCGTACAATTTTATTCATTACTGTATGAGTTACAAATACGATCTCCATAAGGTCAGGGATGCGTGCCTGTATACCAACAGTCAGTGAATGCAGTCAAACAACCAAATCACAACACTCAGTAACATTATTGCCTGTATACCAACATTCAGTGAATGCAGTCCTACAACACAACCACAACACTCAAGTCACACTGCCTGTATACCAACAGTTAGTGAATGCAGTCATACAACCCAACCCACAACACTCAATGACACTGCCTGTATACCAATAGTCAGTGAATGCAGTCCTACAACCAAACATACATGTAATACTCAGTCACAATGCCTGTATATGAACGGAGACTATCAGTGAATGCAAACCTAAAAATCAACCACAACACTCAGTTATAGTGTATATATCGATCCCCAGTCTGCGAAAAGTCTTACAGTGCACAACAACACTCAGCAAATTATTCTCAAAATTTGATATGGGTAGTTCTCTTGCATTTGTATGAGCTGAATTCTGAACACACAAGGACATTCAGAAAATAATCAGAAAATTAGGCCTGACACATACTTGGTTTTCAGTCCCTCTAAATTAAGTTGTTACGACTTTGTCACCAATACTCCACGTTGAACATGCTTAGAAAAACTTCCATAATTGGTGTAATAGAGAATAACGGCACATAATTCAATAATTGCAACACCATCCTTCCTGGGGAAACTGTTTCAACACAGATCTATGCATCAGCCAACCACAAACATGACAGTCTGCTAAAGTTTACTCCACTACCTTCAATGTATTCTGTTGTGATATTTATATGCCCACAGACTTGGAGGAAGTCTAGGATAATGCATGTGACCCAACTGGGTGGATATCCCATAATGCAATAACGTGGGCATGCTCAGAGCATATCCATACCCATCAACATGGGAACAGTGCTGTCTGATATTTTGCACAGATTGTCACCTAAGGCCATCTTGTGTCCTACTTTGACTGAGAAAGAATAGCATGTACCTGATTCGGTTTTAAGTAAACTCAGTGTTTTTGAGCTTGACGACCTTGGATTGCAGAGTAGAAGTGAACTTAGTAATGGCACTTCATGTAGCCTGAAAAGCAAAAGGTTTGATATTCTGTCATTTACTTAAAATATCACTTTGTCATGTGCATTACACCGCTGAAATGAAGTTACACTGAACTCGCTATTTTAATTTTAAGGAGACAAGGTGCTACACAGTATTTTATTCTAAACATACTGGTACTTGTTCAAGCTGTTGATATCCCCCTTTATGTAAGTTAGAGGTAAATAATGTCATTCTAAAACGTTTGGAAAAATAAAGTCCCATATGGATTATTATCCACCAAAGACTCTTTATCTTTTCCACCAATAACTCCTGATATATTTGTGAAACACACCACACTGCATCATGATAAAACTAAGTGTTTACTGCAAATGAAAGGAAACCACCAGGAAAACTGCATGTACATACAAGAAACCTCAAAACTTCTCTAAACGATAACTCAAGCCCGGGGGATCATGGGAGTATGATACAAGCCAATGGGATGGCAACAGAAAAGATGATAATAGCATTGTGTAGGGTATGACAAGGTCAGGCCCAGCTGGTCATGGTGAGATGACACGAGCCTGGTAGGAGTTACCGGTAGACAAGTAAAGAATGCAACCAACAATGAAAGGACCTGACTTGAAAACCAAGGGGTCATCATTGTGATATGATATGAGCCTGGGGGAGCCAGACTGGTGGAACATGGAACAGACAATGAAAAAGCACAGATGACTCAAGCCCGGGGGATCACTGTGATGTGATATGAGCCTGGGGCTAAGACTGGTGGGAACAGAACAGATGAAGACAACAGGCGACAAAGAATGTGTGGGGTATGATAGGGGACTCCGGCCAATGGATCGTGGTCGACATGATACAAGCATGGGAGAATTCAGACAGGTGGAGAACAGAACAAACGGTGAACATACGTGATGAGCCTAGGAGAGACCATACAGGTGGTGACTGGAATGGACTGTGACAACAGGTAGAGGCAGGTGATCAAGCCCAGGGGATCACTGTGATATGATACAAACTGCGGTGGGGGTGAGGGGTAAAAGGGGTTGATATGGAACGGACAGTGCAAAATGTATGGGGTATACCGGTAGACAGGTGACTGAATTGGCCTAGGGGATTACTATGATATGGTATATGACTGCATGGGAGGAGACAAACAGGTGGATAACTGATCAGACTATGAAAACTGCATGCATGGATTGATATCCAGGGTATCATGGTGACAAGATACCAGCGTAGGGCCATTAGACAGATGGAGAACGGTACAGACACTGAGACATATTCCAGGGGTTTAGACAGGGGTTTAGACAAGTGAGTCAAACCCTGGGTGACATGCATGGGATACAGTACAGCATGTGACTGGGGCCCAGCGTGCCTGGGGGAGTCAAACAGATGGAGACAAAACAGGCGTTGGTTGAACAGAGAGGATCATGGTAGTGTAATATGAGGAAGACAGGTACAGACATAATCAACAGAGAAATGTGCACACATGCAGGTAAAGAGATGTGACCCGGAACCCAGGGGATCATGGTAGTGGAGGCTGGGGGAGTCAGATAGATGGAGAGTGCATGGTGTGTGGTGGGTGATTGCAGTCCCAGGGATCATTGTGATATGATATGAGTCTGGGGAGCAGACAGGAGGAGGTATGGTGATTAAGGCAATGAAGCAAATAAACACTGTATAGCAGTGAACTGAACAGGCAAAATCAAAAGTTGCTGTCCAGAAGAATGTCAGTACACACAAAGCAATGTCTCTTCAAAAGCATGTTGCCATCAATGAGAGTGCGAAGTCAATGGTAGCAGGAAATGTCAGTTCCTGTGAAGCAAAGTCCTGCAATCAGCGTGTTATCATCAGTGAACTGCATGATGTGAGGAAACTGGAGTAATGAGAAATTAATTGAATGACAAAAGGAAAAGTCTATAGTCCACTGCATTGAAAAGCCTGAAGGAGAAAAGTTCATCCAGTCACACTGATTTGCAACTGAAGTGATGTAACTGGTGTGCTTTCAGTGCTGCCATAATAATGTTTGTGGTAATATATTAAAGACATAGATAGGTCTGCTGATTGAAATGTTATATGGACGGTGAGTGAGTTCACTAGCAGGTAGACCTTGAGCCAGGCAGACTCAACGATAAGATTCAAGCACTGGCTTATTGCAAAGGCATATTGGTACGAGTATTCCTGGAGGGTCACAGACTTTTGCAAATGTATTTTGTGTGCTTCAAGAAATGAAGACAGAGAGTTAGTAGGGCAGATATTGATTCCATTCCAAGTAAGTGCATATTAAGTGATAACTTGTTGAGATGAGTCTGTTTTACATCCTGGTGTTTACTGTCATGTAATTGGGTTGCCTAGCAACAGGACAAAGTGTTCTCTGTCACAGAACAGCACGAAGGTCTCATACTCACAAGTTGAAGAAAAGGAACTACAATGGTTGGGGATTGTTGGCATGAGTGGTACTGCACAGGGTTTGCTTCGTGGGAATGGCGCATTAGTTCAGAAGCGGTGCATCTAAAAACAAGCACAAAGAATCAGAAATGGTGTAAAAAATGGCAGATGTATGTTCTCTGTACAAAGAGCAAATTTCATGCAAGTCTAAACTGTGCAATAAATGCAATGCTGGGGAAAACACTTTTGAAGGCTGGCCATATCAACACACTGAAGAGGGGCTGGATGATGTTAGTAAACCAGGAGAGAGCCAGCAAACAACTGAATAAACTCAGCAAATGCTAGTGAATTTGATCTCCAATGCATTTGTTATTCAAACACAAAATGTGAGTTGCGCCTTATACTGGTAGTAGCATGGGGGGGGAGGAGACATTGAGATTTCATTATCAATAGGACCTAACAGACTTGAATATATGCCACCAAGATGGCCAACAAAGAGCACCGAATGACTTGAAAGACAGAGAAAGACAATGTTTACATCATACAGGTCAATGCCAACTGGAGTATAGTAATATTTATTACGTAGCATATCCTTTGGATGATATTTCCAAATTCCAATAAAGAACTGCACAAAAATATTAGTGTCTACAAACAGTCTCCTTTCCCTTTACTAGCTTTAATAGGAAACACTTTAATTGCAACCCCTGATCTCTTGACCACTCACAGCAGTTAGTCCATAAGCTGCCTAATTAGCTACTGTGTCAGGGATTACTGATACTCACTTCTGTCATGACAATACTGTCCTCCTCTCTATTCTGTGGTAAAAATATTGTCCTTCACTCTAAAATTGTGAATATACCATTACTGTTCTTCATCCCATTGTGTATTGAAAATAATGTCCTCAGCATATATCTTTGGAAATACTACAGTCCTTTACTCAATGCTGCACCAATAACACTGTTTTTTCCAAACCATTATGATAATAGTGTCCTGCAACCTATTCTACAAAGGAAATATCATCCTTCACTGTGTTGTTTGTTGTACTCTCCTCTACCCTGAAATGCTTTCCTTCTTGCTATTCCAGTGTTCTTCCTGAATAAGGTAACAGGGGCGTGGCCTTCTTGTAAATTCCGAGCACCCCCTTGCCAAAAATGAAAAAGATTTATTTTTTTGAAAAATAAAACAATAAAATGTACGGGGAAAAAAAAGCAAAATGCAAGCGTGAGCGTCGATCCTGCAGGCTGCAAACGTAATTCTCATCGATCTTGCAAATCTCGCGAGTTTGTGATGTCATCCGAGACCACTACCCCATGTGCAACTCATTGATGGCAGCCATTTACTTGTGCATGTCTCAGGCCGTGATGTTAGCCACACGGTCCCTCCATAGGGACTGTGCATTAGGTAACCGACTTAGCTGAGTAAACATGCCTAGGAGTTTGAGGGTAACCAAGGACAGCAGAGTACACTGAAGTTTTTATAGGAGGTTAGAATTTCACTTGTGTATTCCTTCCCAAAGCAAAACGACCTATTTTTAGGCTCGGCCGGAAGTGTATGTGTATCAGGCTGAGAACATGTAACCCTAAGTGTTATGGTGATAATTTTGACATCAATGAATAAATGTATGTCTGTCGTTATGTTTTTGTTTTCAAAAAATGTAATCTTCATTGAAATCAGTGAACTGGAATAAAAGTTATGGAACACTGTCTCAGATTTCTTTTCCTTTTGAGTTTTTTATATGAAAAAAATCTGATAAAATACTCCCCAAGTGCCACCAAATAACACCATTTTAATCTCTGTTTTTCAAAAGCTCCAACGGCAGGAGGGGGGACACCCGCATCGCACCACGTCTTCGCCCTCTTGTAAAAAAATCCTGGGGAGAACACTGTATTCTGTTTTATAAGTTCACTCTAGCCTCTTATGATAAAACTATTCTAGGAACAAAGAAACTGCATATATTTGCCATCAGTCATCAATAAAACATTAAAGTTGTAGAATGGTTACATTTTGCCATTAACCCTTTTCCTGCCGAGCGCCCTTGTCCGTTATCCTCCCAAGTCAGTAGAAAACCGCCCCATAATATGTGCCTGCAAAAGATTGGCTCTCCTGCATGTTATCCAGCCAGGCATTTTGGCAGAAATCGCCCATTTTCAGGGTAGTTTTAGCCGTACTTATACGTGTTAGACTTCGATAATTTCTACATGCCCGTAGACAGGGGAAGGAGCTCAAGGGTTGCTGCAGAAAAAAATTGAGGTCACCGGCTTTGTTTGCCCCTGGGAGTGCGTCATTTTATTGCCGTTTCATGTTTATTTTTTCGGAAATAAACTCCTTCAGTATTACGCACATCCGCTAGGCACAAACATCACCTCACTCGTCTGTTAGTCAGAGACCCTGAGGGTCGTGCTAGGGGTGCAGAAGCACCGTCAAACCTGTCCTGTTTCCCCAGGGTAGGGTCAATTGAATACGTACCTTAACCCTTTCACCACCATGGTTTGTCCCAAATCCATTGTTTTCTATGGTAAAGTTTGGACCTGTATACAGGGAACTGGGGGTGAAAGGGTTAACGACTTGGCAGTGTAGCACAAAAACTACGTTTTTGCCGTTGTATTAACGACATGGCTGAGCCATTGAAGCACAGCTCAACGTAGTTTAGCCAGCTCAGTTGAGAGTTGGCTTACGAGTGTTACCGTTCATTACTGACTTAATCGAGTGGTCCTCAGTCAGGTACGGGTTTGTACCGACATGGCTTGGGCTGCAGCTAACCAGTGATAACCAGTCACTACACCCAAGTCTTCAGTTCACTTTTGTGATGCACGGGTGCAACGCAATATGCTTCCATTGTTCTAGCCATCGACGTGTCCACATGCCTGGCAGCCATATTGTACTGCTAGCTGGTTTGCATAACAAAAGCAGTCCCTGCTAACTGCAGGCGGTATCCCCGTAGCATATTGACCTTATGTCACCTTTTGAATTCTCTGTACGCAAACAGCGTACGTAGTTACTAATGCGTCGGCAAGAGGATACGTTTGCCTGCAAACCAGAGCCAATACTTCGGACGATGGAATAAAAATCCAAAGCTACGTCCATTGAATGGCACGGCCAAGGCGGTGAAGGACGTTGCCTGGCTTGAACTTGCAGAGCTGAAGCCCAGCTTAGTACGTCGGACACCAGTTTGTAATGGTATTTCCGAGTCGTTCATATCCGTTCCATTGGAGGAACAAGTCGAGCCGTCCCGTCAAAAATACGTTCTCATTTTCAGTCACGCACAACTGAATAAGTGACTTTCGTCTCGCACCATCGGCATATCTGCCAAGTCGTTTGCAAGAGGTAGCCTTCTAGATTAGCATTGCCGAGTTGGTCAAGTTCGGCAGCAATCTCTATAGTGCCAGGCAGCCAAGTACGTCCAACTCCGCCAGAAAACGTCACCATGCTATCCTGCCAAGTCCGCTAAAAAGCGGTAAAAAAAACCCAGCCCCCCTCGGGTGTGGGGGACTGGCGGACAGGTTTCTGCACCTTTCCCTGTCTATTGACTCCCTGCGAACCCATTTCGAGGGGAAAAGGCGTTCCTTGTCAGAAAACCTCTCCTCCGATGACCCCTAAACGCACAGGGGATAGCAAAACGTAGTGCCGTCGACTTGGCAGGAAAGGGGGTACCCAAAAAGGGCCCGATTTCCACCGGGTTGGGAGAATAACGGTCACCAGTGCTTAGATTCTGGCTACACCGAATTTCAAGCGGATTTTCACCGACTTGGCAGGAAAAGGGTTAAAGTGTTGAATGGTGCCTGTGATATCTTAAATTATATTACCATGCCCTAGCCTATGCATTTTAATTGGTTGTGCTGAACCATGTGACCGACCACAAACACACAGTAATGGTTTGTTTACATGCCTGTGAATATGAACATTAACAACTCACAGTATCATAAACGCGTAACTTTACACCCTACATGTAAATTGTGATTTGCACAAAGATTATAATCAATCACAAAATCAAATGGAGCCATTTTGGGCAACGTTAAAACACTTTCCAAAAACATCTCCGGATTTGCAAAATTTTTTCAGCACATGATAGTGCTTCACATATTGCACTGAGCTCACATATTCCAGTACATCACTATTCAGTGAATACAGCATTTGTTATACAAATTCTGGGGCCCTGTTGTCATCTACTGTACGTGGGAAATTTTTGAAAATTTTGACAGTTTCTTGGGTTCACTCCCCCTCCAACATTCAAAAACATTGATAGATGTATTAAATAAACAAAAAAAAACCAAACCTATTTCAACCACTGTATAAAAATATTGTTATGACAGAAATTTTGCTCAATTGTGGTATCTTACATCTAAATTCAAATCAATTTTTGAGATACTGCCTACCAACCTAATTTAATTGAATACGCAAATAGGGAAATAGCAGAAAGATAACATTGACTGGACAACCCAGACAGCAATGGCCATATTCACCCCTTTTCAATACAACATTGACTGGACAACCCAGACAGCAATGGCCATATTATTCACCCCTTTTCAATACAACATTGACTGGACAACCCAGACAGCAATGGCCATATTCACCCCTTTTCAATACAACATTGACTGGACAACCCAGACAGCAATGGCCATATTCACCCCTTTTCAATACAACATTGACTGGACAACCCAGACAGCAATGGCCATATTCACCCCTTTTCAATACAACTTGACTGGACAACCCAGACAGCAATGGCCATATTCACCCCTTTTCAATACAACATTGACTGGACAACCCAGACAGCAATGGCCATATTCACCCCTTTTCAATACAGCATTGACTGGACAACCGAGACAGCAATGGCCATATTCACCCCTTTTCAATACAACATTGACTGGACAACCCAGACAGCAATGGCCATATTCACCCCTTTTCAATACAACATTGACTGGACAACCCAGACAGCAATGGCCATATTCACCCCTTTTCAATACAACATTGACTGGACAACCCAGACAGCAATGGCCATATTCACCCCTTTTCAATACAACATTGACTGGACAACCCAGACAGCAATGGCCATATTCACCCCTTTTCAATACAACATTGACTGGACAAGCCAGACAGCAATGGCCATATTCATCCCTTTTCAATACAACATTGACTGGACAACCCAGACAGCAATGGCCATACTCACCCCTTTTCAATACAACATTGACTGGACAACCCAGACAGCAATGGCCATATTCACCCCTTTTCAATACAACATTGACTGGACAACCCAGACAGCAATGGCCATATTCACCCCTTTTCAATACAACATTGACTGGACAACCCAGACAGCAATGGCCATATTCACCCCTTTTCAATACAACATTGACTGGACAACCCAGACAGCAATGGCCATATTCACCCCTTTTCAATACAACATTGACTGGACAACCCAGACAGCAATGGCCATATTTACCCCTTTTCAATACAACATTGACTGGACAACCCAGACAGCAATGGCAATATTCACCCCTTTTCAATACAACATTGACTGGACAACCCAGACAGCAATGGCCATATACGGTATATATTCACCCCTTTTCAATACAACATTGACTGGACAACCCAGACAGCAATGGCAATATTCACCCCTTTTCAATACAACATTGACTGGACAACCCAGACAGCAATGGCCATATTCACCCTTTTCAATACAACATTGACTGGACAACCCAGACAGCAATGGCCATATTCACCCCTTTTTCAATACAATATTGACTGGACAACCCAGACAGCAATGGCCATATTCACCCCTTTTCAATACAACATTGACTGGACAACCCACACAGCAATGGCCATATTCACCCTTTTCAATACAACATTGACTGGACAACCCAGACAGCAATGGCCATATTCACCCCTTTTCAATACAACATTGACTGGACAACCCAGACAGCAATGGCCATATTCACCCCTTTTCAATACAACATTGACTGGACAACCAAGACAGCAATGGCCATATTCACCCCTTTTCAATACAACATTGACTGGACAACCCAGACAGCAATGGCCATATTCACCCCTTTTCAATACAACATTGACTGGACAACCCAGACAGCAATGGCCATATTCACCCCTTTTCAATACAACATTGACTGGACAACCCAGACAGCAATGGCCATATTCACCCCTTTTCAATACAACATTGACTGGACAACCCAGACAGCAATGGCCATATTCACCCCTTTTCAATACAACATTGACTGGACAAACACTACAACATTGTTAAGACCCCATCAATTATTCTAGAAATACTGTAGAAATTAAAACAGATGTCAGAATTCACTGGACAAATGGTAAAGACACTGCCTTTGCTTCAGAAAAAAAATCCCACATAATTGTAGCATATTACACCAAAGATTTGTTGAGATACAGAATAATTACCCAAGTTCATTAATTGTGCAAATTAGTAATTAATTCAGAATTGAAATTCTCTGGACCAAATGCAGTGACACTGCCATTGTTTCCCTTACATTCCAAAACAATTGTTGTGCGTTCTACTCAATAATTATTTAGGTACAGCCTGAAATTCTTAATTATGCAAATCAGTGATTACAATGGACATAAAATACAACAGACAGCAGGCAATAAAACTGTGTTGGCTTCAGCAACAATATGACAAAATTGTAGCATATTGCAACAAACTATTATTGAGATATTGCCTAATTATCTTCTAAATTCATTGTTATGTAAATTATCACTTACCACAGAGATAAAATTCACATAACACAAAGTGATGACACTGCCATGGCTACTGTAACAATTCAACAAGATTGTAGCATTTTAAATTGCACCATTAATGAGGTACAGCCTAATTACCAAAATTCATTAATTATGCAAATAAGTAATTATCAGAGAGGTAAAATCCACTAGACAAGTGGCAATAAAACTGCCATGGCCTCACTAACAATTCCACAAAATTGTAGCATATTACACCCAACCACTTTTGAGATACAGCCTAATACCAAAGTTCATTAATTATGCAAATAAGTTATTATAAAAGAGATAAAATCCATCGGACAAAAGGCAGTGACACTGCCATGGCTTTAGTAACAATTCTGCAAAATTGTAGCAAACTACACTGAACAATTATTGAGATATTGCCTAATTACCAAAATTCATTAATTATGCAAATAGGTAATTATCCCAGAGGTAAAATCCACCAGACAAGTGGCAATAAAACTGCCATGGCTTCACTAACAATTCCACAAAATTGTGGCGTATTACACCCAACCACTTTTGAGATACAGCCTAATTACCAAAGTTCATTAATTATGCAAATAGGTAATTATCACGGAGGTAAAATTCACCAGACAAGTGGCAATAAAACTGCCATGGCCTCACTGACAATTCCACAAAATTGTGGCACATTACACCCAACCACTTTTGAGATACAGGCCTAATTACCAAAGTTCATTAATTATGCAAATAAGTTTATAAAAGAGATAAAATCCATCGGACAAAAGGCAGTGACACTGCCATGGCTTCAGTAACAATTCTGCAAAATTGTAGCAAACTACACTGAATAATTATTGAGATATTGCCTAATTACCAAAATTCATTAATTATGCAAATTAAATGATCATAGCAAAATTTAAATTATCACCAAAAACCTAAAGAATGTAAAATAGTTTTAATTAGTGATCAGTGTAACAACTATAAAATTCACAAACAGATGAAAAATACATAAACCTGTCTGAAATTTATGTTTAGTGGTTGTAAATTAATTAATTATGCAAATTATTAATATTTGTAAAGTAATAAATTATTTATTTGTGAAGAACTTTGCAAGAATTTGTCAGTTTCATTTCAAAAGAAATCGTTATAAGGCAGTTTATTGTTTTATCAGCTGTTGACCTTTGACCTACATTTGCAAATTGATATCTTATAGGGAAACCCCTACCAGACACTATCAGGTCATTGTCAAGGCCTGGTGAGAAACCAGGAGAAGTCTTGAACCCACGGGGATTGACAATAAACCAGAATGAACATGTACTTGTCAGTGACATTGGAGATGAAGTCAGTGAGCAGCCTGGCAGTGTGAAGACAATATCAGCAGACACTGCACAGATTCTAACATCTGTCACAGTTCATGGCTTACCTTACAGATTTAGTCCATGGGACACAAAAATGGCAGACAATGGTGACTATTACACAGCGGATAGAGGCAACAAATGCATTGTAGTGAGTGATGCAAAGAGTAAAGTGAAACAAATAATAGCAATGGGTAAACTGAAAGACCCCACTGGTGTATTTGTTGATAAAGACAGAAATGTTTTCATAGCAGACTACGATGCAGACTGTGTAATCAAATGTAATGGAGATGGGGACATTATTTCAAGTCAACAACTCAGTGGGCCCTGGTCTCTGACCATGAATAGCAAATATCAACTCATAGTGTCATGTCAGGGTGAAAATTGTATCTATGTTTTGGACAGTAATCTTGAAATATTGAATCAATTTGGAAGTGATCACTTAGTGAAACCATGTGGAGTTACAGTTGACAATGCAGACAATATTTATGTGGCAGATGCAGGGAAGATAGTGAAATTTGATAGACAGGGTGAATACCAGGAAACTGTAACTGAAGATGTAAACCCTTGGGACATTGCAGTGTTTACAGACGGTAGAATAGTTTGTTCAGATGTCAATGATTACACTGTCAAGGTCATTTACAAGTAAGAAATCTGAGAAGACAGTCAATGCAAATATTGCAGCAAATCTAACTTGTACACTGAACAACCTACAAACACATCACCACCATAACTGACACAATTTCCGCCGTTTTCATCAAAACGCACCATTTTTTGTCAGCCAAGTTGGGGTTAGAATTTCACGTTATGACGTAAGGAAATGACTCCAAGTGGAATTGAAGTCATTGCTTGAAATTTTGTATTATTTTCAGAGTAAACTTTTTGAAATTGTGAAGAATTTTAATTGCCCTTGCCAAAGATATCATCTTGTAACAAACTTTAGACAAGTTATGTTTTCAACTTTGTGACAAGTGTACAGACCATATGACTCTCCACCTTGTCACATCCGTGTTAACAAGCTTGTCAACACGCTTGACATGAAACTTACACAAGCGTGGGACAAGTTTGAATCTTACAAGCTTGTAACAATTCAAAAGGTTCAGGAAAGTGGAAGGTTGAGAATTACAAGCTTTTAACAAGGTTGTGGAACACTATGTGTGTCTGCTGGTTTATTCATCTATCAAAGGTTGTATCAAGGTTGTATATTACCCATAAGCCTTTGCTTCATTGCCAGCATTATTGCTGCCCGTTGCCATAGGCAACTATATTGAGCCCAGTTGGGTCATCATGCCACAGGCACTCAGTGCCACATTTGCGGGATATTAACCAGATTTGACTGATTTGATAACACAGTGACTTCATTATTTATTAAAAGAACCAATATTGTATGTGTTACGAGTGTAGGTTTGGCAATCAAGAATGAGACAACAACATGCTAGAGAGTATGTGTACACAAAGTATGTCCTCAATTATGGCTGGAATATGGCTCTCATCACCAACCTCTATTTGAACTACCCTACCCAAAATCCAAAGTACATCGTTGGACTTAAAACTTACCTCTTACATCAACAGATCTCAATTTCAATTACCTTACCAAAATTTTAGGCCTCTCGCAAACTATTACTTCAAATTTGCCGCAAGCTTTGCAGTAAATTTGCAGCAACTTTTTTCTGCAAATAAGCCGGCGATTCATTTTCAGATGCAAATTAGGTTTCTTGTGAACTTGCTGCAAATATGCAGCAAACTCCCTGCTGCAATGTTGCTGCAAACTCTTTGCAGCAAATTTGCGGCACAATCCTTGCAGCAACTTCCGCCAAATTAATTTCAATGTTACTGAAAATTTCCCGCAAACTCCATACAGCACATTATTTTCCATGTTACTGCAAATTTGCTGCAAATTACACATGCAAATTGCCTTCAAAAGTTGGTATAATTCCACAACAGTCAGCTCTGGATCAGTAATAGTAAGAAAACTGAATACATATTGAAAACCAAAGAAGCGACACAATTAAGAGGCAGCAAAATTTCTTGTATTGTACCACAAGTTCCAAATTTTTATCTTCTCCAAAAATATAATAAGTTCAGCTCAGATGTGTACACACAGTTGTAAAATCACTTGTAGACATGGCCAATGAAAACCTGACAAATCTTAAGACAGACTGTGGACAGCACAAGATGTGTTTTATCCAACTAAGCTCTGAAATACCAGTTTCACGAGAAACAATGGTCAGCGCAAATAGTTATTATTTAATAAAAAGACAACAGAGAAATAAAAAGGTTAAATTCAAATTGTGGTACAATTTATTTTATATGCCATGTTCATTTCATGCCACATAAGTGTCTTCAAGATATTTTCTTTTGGCTTGAGAAGTTTCATTATATTTACATTACTGTCAAAGGCTGCGATTTGGCTTTCTGTTTTCTGAATTTCTTGTCCCTTTTAGGCTTTAATTAGAGAACCAGCAATGCATTCTGAAAAATAAAAATCGTTCAGGGAAGAGTGTAAGTCTTTTACCGTTTGACCAAACATTGTAAATTTCATGAAAGAAATCAATAATTATTTGAAAATGAGACAAGAGTCAAGTTGAAAAATTGATGCAGAAAAATGCATAAATATTCACGATCGTTTAATGATTTAATGTCCGACAACCGACAACTCGCCGTATGTTGTTTACATACACGACGGCGACAATCTGCAAAAATCTCAGCACTTAGGCCAAAAAAATAAATAGTTTGTTTCTCATCCCGCGCGCGTCAATGTAGACCCGCCGCGCCAACCTTTTTTTTTTGCATCTCAAGAGGGAACGAAAAAAAATGAAAAAAAAAAAAACTAGAACAAATTAAACCGTTCAGATCATACCAAAGCAACACAAATATTTTATGATATACAAAACTGAACTAGACAGAACATTGAACATCACACAGTGCTGTAACATTCCATTCAGAACTGTACACTATGTCATTGAAAGCTATCAAAACTGCATTCTGCACTAATAGTCAAAAAGCAGCACTGTTGATATGCTAAAAATTTGCTGTGCATTTATCTCTGCATGCATTCCTATGTTCTCATGTTGAAAGCGCGTTGTTGTGTGATGGTTGAATAAAAAAAAGTAGCAGCAAAAAAAAAAAACCGCGTCACCGCATCATTTTTGCAAGATGCCTAGGATGAGAAACAAACTATTTTTTTTTTTGGCCTTAGTTACTGCATGGAGGTAGTACCACCTCCATGTGTACTGTAACTGTTGTGAAACGAAAGTGAATTCAGTATGAATCAGTTCTCAACGAAAATTTATCTGTAGGTAAACATAGGAATACAAGAATTACAGAACATAATAGCGATGTACAGACGGACGGTACATTGACTTACATTTGTGAACGGCTCGCAGACGCTGGAAGATTTCCGGTTGCAGGTCTCCCGTCTCCGTGCTGTACCGTATACCACGGTCACTCCACGACGACCGTGGCTGTACAGTGTCACTGTACATACAAATATAGTCAGCAACTTTACTGCTTTTCGCGTTCACAAAATTAGAACTCCGTCTGTCCCTGGTACTGTATACACGTTTTTCCAACACTGTGATATCATTTGGCTGGCGATTCCATAGAAAGATCACGAAATTGTCCACTAGATAACTCCCTGATCACAAGTACACAGCCGATGGTACCAAAATCTAACTTCGCGCCGATCAAGCCTGATGACGTTAACGGAAGTGATATCTATATATCATTACGCGATTGATAATGTAGTTCCGATTTTAAACGCTGGAATTGACTCTACATCTGCACCAATCCGTTATATATCATACTTAAAATAGCATTTAATTTATTAGTTTAATGAAAATGGTTATTTTTACCACAGAAAGACTAAAAAGAAGTACAAATTCTTTCAGCACGAAGAATCAATATCAATACGCGAACTGAACTTGATGAACCGTGACCTCAGAGTGTAATTATAACATGTCGACTGGGCTCACCAGCGTAAAGTTGGCGTCATACTCATCCTCATCCTCAGCCTCAGGGGTCACGCGAAAATGAGGATGAGGATGACGCTACAGCGTCAGCTTCACCGGCGTCAGATCCGATCATTCCCGAATGCGTCTGATGGAATGATAAGTGTAAAAACGACTTTAAAAATGTGCTCCAAGTTTCATATCACTGTAAATGTTAATCAAAACACAGTGGGGTATGTATTTCATAATATTTAGTAACCTCTCCTCTTAATATCCGTTTCTCACGATGTAGTTATAACGCAACATTCTTAGCCCTTAATTTCCTTAAAGTTCAAAGGTTGTATGTTTAATACGTTGACTTTTCAGGCCTCAAGTCATAGTTATACCAGTTAATTGTTTTATATATCCTCTGAATAATTAGGGCTTTCATATCGTCTTCATGGTGGCGATTTTTACACATTTCGGACCACGCATATTTTTTGGCACCAATTTTTGGAAAATCTTAACGCAAGAGTTGAGAGGATACCAACAAACACATCCACGGATCCATGGACTGAAAATTACGAACATTTCCAAAAAACTAGTCTATATGAGATATTCTAACGATAAAATATTACCTGCGAACCAGTTTTACGATTCAAAAGAAAGTTGAGAAAGAATGGAGTTGTTATTTTCTTAAGTTATGGGCGAATTTTATCATTTATCCCTCATCGGGTAGCGCAACTTCGGCAATCTTCGGATACGACGCTGAAGCTGACGCTGAGTAGCGTCATTTTCAGCGTCGGCTAGGATTGTCGGCTACAAAGGTCACCTGAGGCTGAGGATGAGGATGAGGATGACGCCAACTTTACGTTGGTACTGGGCTCCTCGTCGCTGGATACACAGGACGTGTTTGACGTTGCAAGTAGCGCATTTGATTTGCGTACAGCGGCTCGGGATGGAGTGTAATCCTAAACCTCAAATTTGTGCTCGGCAATATAATTCTAACGCTGAACACATGGACAAAAGCCTTTTACCTCAATTCATGTCATCAGAAGGCGAGATTTCGTTAGCGAAATCGATGGGACACACACTGTGGATAGAGCCTAGAGCCTAGAGGGACTGAATGTACGTACCATGGCATAGGCCTACTATGAGCTTCGAGCACAGCCACTACTCTGCTTGGAGGGAGTAGCGGGTCCTTGCTTATACCAAACATTGAATGCATTGACATTTACTTGTCTGTTTCTACAATGAAAAGTTCTCATCAGTCGATATTTTTAAGGTACAGATTTGCAGTATACAAAGTTTACGACGTGTCCGTACAGACCATAACAGACGCACATTTCGTTCGAAACTGCTTGCATTTTGGTATCATTCGTAGAACATACAAGGTGTAACTTGCAAGACAGACAAGTCCCTGTTTTAAAAATTTGTTTTCCAAAAAATTCAGTTGTCGATCCAACCATGATTTACCCAATCGGATTGTCAAAGGTTACTATTATTAATGTCACTACGGTATACTATAGATGCGCTCTTATATCCATGCAATGTTGCCGAGTTATGCCAGCTTAACTGAAGTGTCAATTATATACCAGTTATTATTATTTAACAAGAGGATTGTCTGTTACGAAAATAAATGAATATAAAATACAAATGAAAGATCAATTTTGTGTTGCTTGCATATGACAGGTCACGAAGTGCAATGGTACACACTATACTCCCTGGTAATGAAATAGTGGGCAATCTGTCAATCATGTGTTGCTGCATATTTGCAGCAATAACCTGGCTTGACTGAAGTGCTTGTGAAGTGCTTGTGACAAACTTGAAGTTACAAACCTTGCAATTTAATTATCACAAGCGTGGTACAAGATTGTAAGTTTTCACTGTGATGTCTTACAACCTTGTCAAACCTTGAAACAAGTTAAGGTATTGCCTTTAAAACTTGTGTGAAGGTTGTCGCAAAGTTGTACAAGCATGGCACAAGATGATATCTTTGGTAAGGGTCTACTGGTTTTGACGCCATTGAACAATGTCAATAATTTCATTTTTCTCAGAAACTATTCATATTTTCCTAGTCATGTTGGGGTTAGAATTTCTCCTCTGGATGTAAGGAATCCAATAATGTTAAAATTACATTCATTGTTTGAAGTTTTGTATAATTTTCAGAGTCAACATTTTGGAAATGTAAAGAAATGGCCATCTTGTTTGTTTTGAACTGAAGCTATTGTTTGACAGATGGAGTTCACAAATAATTTCATTTTTCTCAGAAACTATTCATATTTTCCTGGTCATGTTTGGGTTAGAATTTCTCGTCTGGATGTAAGGAATTCAGAAATATAAATATTTAATTCATACAGTGAAATTTTGTATTATTTTTCAGTCAACATTTGTGAAATTATCAATTGTATTTTGTTTGTTTTGATTTATTGTTTGACCTTATCAATGTAAATTAATGTCATTTTTCTCAGAAAATATTCACATTTTCCTGGCCATGTTGGGGTTAGAATTTTACCTCTTGATGTAATTAAGTTCATAAAATAGAAATCAAAGCAATCAGTTGAAATTTTCATATTTTTACAGAATACATTTGTTAATTCTGTACAGCATTGCAATGACAGTTGTATTCACTGTAAACATTCATCAAAGCATCGCTGTGAAATCTTCTCATATTTGTTTCGATTTCAAGAAAGACACACATCAGATCTTACCTGAACAATGTCCATACACTCTGAGACTATTCCTGGTCAGAATAATACCTTCCGATTTCTTGTTACAAAGCCAGATTTGTAAAATTCCAGGAGTAAATCCACGGGTCACTTTTTATTTTATAGCAAGCAACCTGTACACTGTGTTATGATTCTATGTGCATGTTTCACCCGGAATAATTTGCGCCATAGAAAATGTAGTCCCGAAGAAAATCTAAACATTTAAAGTTTTTGCAGTTTTGTTTAGTTAATGATAGCAACAAAGGAGATAAGCTTAATCGCCATGGATCGCACATCCTGCCACTTTTGTATTTTTAACATGTCTGTATTTCAAACGATGAGGGACGAACCTGTTCACAATACAGTGTTGAACTCTTACGCGTATCAGCTGGGGTCTGATAGGTGGCGCTATTTCAATTACCGCCGTCAGGCCCAGGCCAGAGAATATCGACTTCGAAAAATGAAGTACGCATTGGTATATTTGTCGTGCATTGACGTCGTTTTATTTTTTATAAGATTTATAATCATTGAAATGTAAATAGAGCTATCTTGCCAGAAGAAAGTTGGGGTTTATTTTTGTATTTGGGCGATATTGACTACTGTTGGGTTTGTTACTGTACCGTTGCTGTCAAGTTGAATTTTACTACAGCTCCAAGTTGAATTTTACTACAGCTCCGTTGTTACTGTCATTTCACTGTTATTAAAATAATGCAATTAAGTGAGTATTTTTGGATCAGAATTGTATTCCACGTTTTTCCTGTACAGATTTGACTTGGTATAGTGAAGAATAGATTTGTTGAGGAGTAGCATTTTTTTCGTGTAAAACAAAATTTCACAGCAATTCTGGTTACTGGATGGTGAAAACTAAAGACTTTAGTACCGTAGATTAGAAAAGTTTCTGTGAGATTCGTAAACTTCTTATATGCCTAAATACTTGAGTTTTTTATAACACTTGTGAAACGTAATTTTTTCCAAAATGTGTGAAAAATTATACTTGTGTGTATTTTTTGAAGAATATATTGTGAAAATTTAATTTGTAGCTTCCTTCTATCTTCCAGTCATTGCTACACGCATTTTATTTGTTTGAACATTTTAAAAATAAGTGTTCACTTTTCAAATTTCTGTTAGACGTGAGCTGGCTTGTTATGTTATAATTACAGTTGTTATCGTTATCAAATTATTCACTTTTTTCAATTGTTTCATACTGTAAACACTAAAATAATTGATATGTTCGAACTCTTGCCAAGTAGCCTACTAGTCAAATACAATCTCTATTTTCACAGCATTGTTCGTGACTAAAACACTTGTGTGCAGAGATAAGATAGCTATCTCTTCGATAGGTATCGTTACTTTCACTCATTATCATCCTAACGTGATATAGATTTTTGTGGGTTTATTTTGAAATTGTACTGACATATACTTTTGTGTACTACCAGTATCGTAAAAGCAGAATTTATAGTCAGTCTCATAACTTTTCAATCGTCATTTAATGCACATCAATACAAATGACAAGTGCAGAGAGTTTCGAGGTTTCAATTTTTGCGAGTGTACTTTTTATTTCATGCTAGATTGATATCAATATTGTTAGCCGTTTCAGAATATTACCCTAACCCTTGTAGTTTTAGTGTTACCGTTCACCTTTATGTGTTTATAAGGTAAACTTCGAGTTGTTTTCTGAACTTTCATATCTAACAATTTGAAGAATCGCAATAAAACGAAATCACAATCATAACATTAAAGTCTATGTCCGCCTTTCTTACCATCACCGATTTTAAATCGACATATACAACGAATTTCCAAGAGAATCTATTGATTTGTGACATTTGGATGGTGGGTAATTCAATGCTTCGAGTGTGGACATTTCTATCGGTGAGTTCTGTCAGACTGGCAAATCTACTTCATAAATATATGTCCATTTTGAACCATCCTACACCATACGCATACTACTTTGTTGTCCAAATATATGCGTTACCTCTCGACGCTGATCAAGTTCCATACGACTGAGGGCGCTAGTCCCTTTCGTGGAATGCAACCGCAAACGAACGGTCTACACGGCTTACAGAGCTACTGGTACCAACCATGACGTGAGAAAACCAGTTGACGGTCAACCTGATTCAAATATAAGACTTGCATTTTTTTCACTCTTAAAAGTATTGATAATGCATGTGTGAAGTTGTGTTGTTAGGAGACATTCTCGATGTCGCATTACTGAAAAAACGCAAATTTTGTCCTCGCTGCCATTTACCGTTCGACCAATGGAAAACTTTTACGAGTCGAGTACAATGTAATGTTTTATCTGATTAGACTGGAAAGCACGGCATTGATTACTATAGCAATGTTTCAGTGGAATGTCCTAATATCATGATGAATTACCTTTTATGGAGTCAGACCGCCATGACGGTAAACGAACAGGAAACGCAAGGACATCGGGAAAAAAATTGGTATTGCAACATGACCAGGACGCACGTCGCTAAGTAGCGAAACTTAGAAGTCAGGAGTGCAGTAAAATGAGACAAAAACAAATAACAACTATGTAAGTACCTTTTATTGCGATCGCCCCTTGAATTGATTCGAACGATCCCGACTCTTTTATTCTGTGCACATTTATTGAATAGTCTTTTAAATATTACGACTTGTCTTTCGTTGGTTTTTGAGAGTCAAGCGTTAAAAAAACATGACATCAACCATAATTACATGAGCGTACCGGTAATGTAGTGAAGATATGATATATATATATATATAGAGAGAGAGAGAGAGAGAGAGAGAGAGAGAGAGAGAGAGAGAGAGAGAGACAGACAGACAGACAGACAGACAGACAGACAGACAGAGAGAGAGACAGACAGACAGACAGACAGACAGACAGACAGACAGACAGACAGACAGACAGACGCGAAGAGACAGAGAAAGAGAGATACACGCACGGCACAGTAAATTCAAGAAAGACAGCTGTCAGGAAGCTCTCGACAATTGCCCTAATGATGGAGATGACAGCGACGGTACACAAGCTATCCACATATGATACAGAAAAAGGTAATTTTGTATTTCATTTACACCAGAATTAGCTCATATTTGAAAGTTCGACCATTGCCCGTCGCTTATTGGTGTGTCGTCAATGGGGCCTGCAAGGTTAGTATCCCTACTTGAATGCATCATAATGAATGGGGGTAGGAAAGACTCGGCAGGCAGCGAGGCATTATCTGTGTATTAAGCTGTGTTGTTATGTGGCTGAGAACTATTATCAACCCTGAAAACTATTATCAACCCTGAGACGTATGTGGTACATGGTCATATATGCACGGGAAGATTCACGAAACAGTTCATGAATAATTATTAACAATAAATATGTTACCGCGTGTCTGATATATTCCATGTTCGCTCACGCACGTTTTGTTCAAGGGGATTGGGAGGGGCACTTGACCCTCGATTTGGGAGAGGTGTATATCAGTTCAAACTACATATCACAAACTTTTCAATCCTTTATTAAATAGGGCGAAAAGTCTTTATCTTAGCAAAAATATGGCGATAAAATGCTACGTTCCTACAAAAATATTGGTCAACATAATGCCAAATCGAATTTCATCGATCAAGAATGTCCAAGAGGCGAAAAAATGATCAAAACAGTGGTACATATATGTACACTGCTTATAACAATGCTTTCAGACGTTTTCTGTTTTTTCACTTATTTGTTTGTTTGGTTTTTTGGTATTGTTTTAGGGAAAGGGTTTATTTGGAAGGTATTATGATCCATTGACATCTGAATTCATGACTACGATTGCGTTTGTTAAAAGACGTTCATAACTTCGTCAAAAATAGCTTCAAAGACGATGCAATAATTGCGGTAAATGCTCAAAGTATGTTAACCATAGCCACCTTGTCGGACCGTATGCCAGTTGCGGTGCCTGCAATAATGTAGCCTGTAACGTGGACAAAAATGTAGCGAATCAAAGACTCGGGTAACGTTTTAAATTTGAGAACGGCCACATGGTCTAGAACAATGATAAACGACAATGTTGAATATATCAATATGCCGATCTACGGTGGCGGGCGACTGTTTGAAGTGGGGTCATCGTGGGGTCAAACCAGGGCAACGCACTTTGACATCGATAAAATCACAGACTAAAATTCAAAATTGCAAACACGGGAGGGAAATTATTTACACGCCCGCTTGATCAGACAGTTTTCAAATATTCATTGTGGTTTCTTCCGACTCATTAAATACGATTTGTCATAGGAGTAATGGTCCATGGCAGCTATTTGTTTAATCACAGGGGCTCATAAGTGGCTATATAAGTCAATATTACAGCGTTTTTCTTTCTTTTTCAATGTTAAAAATAAACTAGCTGAAGAGCACTACACTTGTGTAGCTGTCTTTTGTGTAGCTTGTGGTACATGTATTGGCATGTATAGTGCGCCCTCAATAGGGAGTGTGATCATATGTAAATGCGACCTTTAGTTCCGTGACCTCTAGCCATGCCTACTTCCCCTCTCAATATGGCCGGCCATGCGTACAGACGTCGCTGTGTTTACAGACGTCGCTGTGTTTACTGACGTCGCTGTTAGTACAGTAAGCATAGCGAGGACAGGAAGTAGGCATGGCTAGAGGTCACGGAACTAAAGGTCGCATTTACATATGATCACACTCCCTATTGAGGGCGCACTATACATGCCAATACAAGCTACACAAAAGACAGCTACACAAGTGTTGTGCTCTTCAGCTAGTTTATTTTTAACATTGAAAAAGAAAGAAAAACGCTGTAATATTGACTTATATAGCCACTTATGAGCCCCTGGCAGCTATTTGTTTAATCGAGATCTGGTCACAAAGCTTTTGATATCCACGGAGTAGTGTTAATGTCTGTCTGCTTGTTATAGAAAACCATCATCAAGTTAGAATAGCCATGCTACACTCAATTTGCAAGTTGATGATAATGATGTTTTAATGTACGTGTTCATTAAATCATCATATTCTCTTTAGTCTGGTTCTCTTTAGACGTCTTCTCAGTTGAATATATCTACTCTCTGCGTTAAATTCTCTGTCTACAAGATTCGCATGAAGTGTCCAGCATCGGTGAGCAAATGACATGGTGCAATAACTTAATAAAGTGCGTTTTTCCCAACAAAAAGGTTGAAGTCCATTTTTTCCCAACAAACGGTTTACTTTTCTCGGAGTCCAGCATGCAGATATGTGTGATGCATTGATGATCCCCGGCCCCACAAGGGGTAGATCAGCTAGAAACAATTGGTAAAGTTTGTGAGTTCAAATGTGCATCCCTAGAGGCGCGTTCTACCTTGATAAGTACTGGGACAATGTACTTATTTTATTTTCATTGAAAAACAGTCGTCGGGTCACTATGTAGGAAAAGCATTGAAATTATTTGATAACGTTTCAGTTAAAGGCTAAAGCTTTCAGGTCATGATTATTATTGGCATCAGAAGGAAATCTTGTCAGCTGAATGAGGGAATTTTATCACCTTGTGAGTATCTCACTATGCGTTTAGACAACCTCATTTCCATTTCTGTTTTCATCCCTTTACATTGAAGCTCCACACAAGATCTGTTAAATGTAAAAAATAAGTATACTCCTAATCATGAGAATTTATTTATAACCAATTGCTTTTTTATATCATTGATCTCATTAGTTTTATGTCCAATTATTGAAATATAATAGACTTATTGTTTTGAGGAAAGGTCTGCAAGTACCGTTTCCACTACTTAATAGTTAAATCATAGAATCTAAGTAGATATAATCTACGGTGTCTTTTTAATGCACATGCCAGGAAATCCCAAGACGATTTGACCGGTTGACCTCGCTGTTAATTTTATGCAGGAAATAACAATAACAATGCTTGGTCGAATGACGCAGTGCCTTGAGGGTGGGATCGCCTGTGGTATAGGGGGAGGAGTACCTTCCCGATGGTGATAAGTGGTGCAGATTACCGTAGCCTAGGTGACTGGCGTATACGCGTGCCAAAAGACACCTATGATTGATTTCCTGTTGACCAGTCGGATGGCAGAGTTGCAAATACCTGGACTGAACCATTTGGTTATTTGTGGATGTCGGTGGTACTTTGACAATAAAAGTAAAGATGCACATATATTGAGTTTATTTTCTTGTTTATGAACGGCCAGTATTTCCAACAGCATAAATTATGTGCATTTGCCCTTGAAGAAATAAATAATTTCGAATAAAACATCGCGAATGTAACCACATTCCTTAAGCTCGACGTACCCCAAAGAACCATGAAATCGCCCGACTTTCGATTGAAGAGGTGAGTTTTGCCAAACCGCGTATACAGAAAAAGTGGCAGATGACTTTATTTTTAGAATCATAGACAGTATAGCGAGATGTAAAAAATGTGAAAGAGGCTCCCCACCTAACTATCCTAAATGTTTTTGTGTCGAGTTTGTGATTGATTCGTTTCGAAAAAGGGGTTCCTACATTCTTATCCGATTGTTTGTGTAAATGAAATGTTTGTTTCGCTTTGGATATTTCTAGAGAAGTTTGGATTAGTGTGTACGGTAATGTTTTGTTTGTGTGGGGAAAGCTTATGGCGAGACGCAGCTGCCGGACCTATGTTGTTACAAAAGTTGATAGAGTCGCCCTTTGACGCTTGCGTTTCGAAACCCGAGTGTGGTTTCTCATCAGTCGCAGTGTAGATTCTTTCCTTAGTTTGTGTTTGTGAAAATTTATTTTAATGCATTTTAGTGGTCTTGCTTTCCGATTAGCGAGGCAAGTATATTAATTTTGGTCACGTTGTGAGTCCGTTTAGTGGTTCGGTTTGTTTGTTCTATATTTCTTTACTTCGGTAAATTTTGTTTTGACTGGTGTGTTTTTAGATTTTTGCAGAGGTTTGTGAATTTTTAGGCAATAAGTACCACTGCGGGGTACGGATTTTATGTTTATTGGATCAAGATACTTACAAGTATCCTGGTTCATGTGCTTGTTCTCGTTCATTTTGATTAATGGTTCTTTACTTTGTTTACTGTTTGTTCTGGCTTGTTGTGTATAATATTGAGTGTTGCGTAATTGCCTTTCGCATTCGAGCACGTAATCGTTTGTGTTGACAATAACGAAAAACCGACCCTTGTCGAAGGGTTATTTCCCGAAATTTGTCCGTTGTTTGTAAGCTGGTTTATCGCAATTCTTTTGGCACGCGACATGTTTTGTTTCCTTGTTTGAAAGGGTATCTCTAGAAGTGCGAGTTTAGCAGCTTCAGATAGCTTTCAAGTTTTTGGTTTTTTTTTGTTGTTCGTGGAGTCCAATTTGACTTTTCTTTGAATTGGTGTTGCGATTGTTTGTGTCTCACGATGTAGCGTTGTCACATTATACGACTTTATTTGTTGAAATCCTGAGGTGGTTTTATTCTGTTTGGTTTTGTTGGTGTCCGAATGAATTTTAAGGCTTTTGCCTAGTACTATTTTTGGGAGTTTCATAGTTTGAGCGATGATAGGTTGTTGTTGAATTTCATGTTGTTGTCGGCTTTTCTTTGGAAATAGCTGATTTATTTCAACGGCCACGTTTTCTGTTAAGTTACGGTGATTGTTTATTTTGTATTTAATGTTGTGTTTCAGTTGTTTGTTATGTGTACGATTTTTGTTATTTCTTTTAAGTGTTTGTGTGTTCTATGTCATTTTATGGTTTTTCTCTTTGGAGTATTTGGTGGCCCTGAAAAGGGCCGCTTGGTATGGGTTTTTGTTAGCGCTTGGCGCGTTTGTTTTGGCGATGAGCCTAGCTTTTTTATGCTTCTTTTCGCCGATTCGATGTGCTTGGTGAGTAGGTAATTGCCGCCTTCTTGTCACTGTGTGTGCGTACATGGACAGTCTGCATAGCCCTTGAATGTGGTCTCGATTTTGATCAAACTTACAATTTAGGAGTAGATATCAAAACTGATAAATGATTTATGTGATTACTGTAGCTGTAGATAGGCTACATTCAGGACAGGCAGTAATTAGTAGGCAAAACAGGTGGTTTTCACCGTGGGCAGAACTCGGTGCAATGATACTGAACATTAATAGTAAGCCTGTCACCTTAAAGGTAATGCTGTAGGTGAAACAAGGACTTCAAACGCACGATGGTACAAACAACACCACAAGTGAAACGTACACATAGAAATACACGCGTTCCTACGTTGTGCCAACCCGGGCCACGCGATTAAAATATGACTGATACTGCTGGATAGTGTTAATTGGGTCGGTAAACAGTCAATTAATAGTTTAATTGACTACCTGGGTGATTGGCAGGTCGTGTCCAACGACGCATATGCAAAGCAGGCCAAAAGACAAAAGCCCCCAAAGATATTGACAGCTGGCCAGGGGTCACCATGAATACGTAATGACGCTTCACTGCGCAAAACTGCGTAGTCAAGCCCTTCTTAACCGGTCAAATCCTCTTGGCATTTTCCCTCATGGTCTAAAATAATTGCAAAAAAGGGACACAAAACTAGCACTTGCCTTTCTTTTAATGAATTATGCTTCTCATTGGGAGAAAGTGGAGCGATATAAAATCTTTCAACCTTTCTGGATTCAATTCAAAGATATTCATCCTCATTGGAGTTTCCCTTTTTATTCCATTCAAGGAACCATTCTTAAGATGCAAAACAAACCAATATAGAATTCATCTCTTAGAATTCAGAGCAAAGGATTCTTCATATTCATACCTTTAGAAGAATACAGTATTGTTTGCATTCATACCAAAGATTGAATCCCCGTCCGCAAAGTTATGCAAACAAAACATTTACATGTGAAGTTAAATGGTGAGGTAGCAACATTTACAGCCAGAGGCACGGCCGCAAACCGAAAATGATTTGCTATGGTGCATCGGGTTGTTCAGCATTTATTGATTCCCCATGTGAACAAAACAAATTTAAAACAATTACAAACACGTTAAAAATATAATAGAAATATTCTCTTTATCATGCAAACTCTATTTCATTTAACACACGGCAAAGTTTGCTTTATGTTTCAGTGTTACCTTTGATGCTAAGTCAATGAACTCGATGCAGAACAAATTTTGCATTGTCTCTGTTGCTTCTCGGCTGTAGGCGTTTGCTCATTGCTAACCTTCTTTGGGAGCAAAGAAGGCGATAAACTTCACGTCTGCTGACATTACACTTTGCGAAAGAAATTTGAGTGTACAGTTTGCCATTTTTATGGTACCACTTTAAGACTGTATGTCAAAAGCGATTGATAATTGCAATGGGCTCCGCGGCTACCATAAACAACAGACTCAAAACACATCAGGACTTCGTACAGAAACTTTCCGATCGTACACACTGAGCGACTGTCACTCACAAATTTATTACAAAGTCTTCCTCCCTTCTTATACGTATCATGACCTGATCGTCTGCACTTGACCTGGAACTGCTGCATCTGTTTAAATGCACGCCATAGAGCTAGAGTTTCTCCCAGTTATATTGCTGGACGTATCCTTGACTCAGCAGGTTATGGGGTGGAGAGAGGGGGAATTGTTTTTAGCGGTGTTAAACCGAAGTTGGTTCATAGGTGTGCAATGAACGTCGAGCGTAACAACTGCCAATTGTATTTTTAAAAGAAATTGTTACAATGTTTTCCACCGCTATGGTAACTTAAATCACGAACCGGCTCTTGACCAAAACTTCACAATAGGTCACACCTTCTAAATGCGCTACTATAATAAGCAAAACACGGTTTTACAATTTAGAAAACTTCGATGATGATAGCTCGCTTTCTTGGTTTAAGTTTCGCTAAGGCAGCCGTTTGTAATACGGTAAACTATGGCTTCAAGATAAATCGTTATTAACAAATTTCAAAGCCCAATATTGTATAAGCTCAAATTTTGCTATATCAGCACTTTCATAAAAATTCTACACAAGCGAGCAATAATTAAAGTGTGATAAAACAAAGCATTAGGATATCTTCAACCTGGAAGATTGATGCAAAATATAGTTGTTGGCTTTTTTCCGAGGGTAGTTTGTTTTTGGTTTTGTAACCATCCGTAAAATATGTAGAACTCATAGATAGTATGATTGATATGTAGATTATACCTTACAGGAAAGACTGGCATTAATTTTCATTACAAGTAACGTATCACCAAATCACTGTGACTATAGATGAGCCTAACTCACTTGGTATAGAACAAAAAGCCTTAAAAGTGGTTTTTAGTAACACTCCTGTTGAGGGCGCTCATACATAAAGTTGGCTATGTTGAATGCGCTGATATAACCAGTTGCCCTTTTTCCTCACTGTACTTGCATTTTACGTAAAACAAATATTATCGTCTGCAGCCATATGTTGAGACACGCAAAAATTACAGAAGCTCAACTCCGCCGATCGTATTTACTGCAAAAGGACAGTAGCACACTAGAATTGTGACAAACTGTGCGGTATCTGTTCTCTTAAAGTACTTGCATGGTAACAGACCCCCCGCGTTCGTATGTATTTATGTATGTATGTATGTATGTATGTATGTATGTATGTATGTATGTATGTATGTATGTATGTATGTATGTATGTATGTATGTATGTATGTATGTATGTATGTATGTATGTATGTATGTATGTATGTATGTATGTATGTATGTATGTAGTTATACATGTTGTTATACATGTATTATACATTTTTACATGTATCTATGTGTCTAAGTGTACTACATGCAAGAAAGCTACTCAGAGTTTAAAGAAAAGGTGTTTGCACAAAATGCAACTGATAGAGAGAATGCTCTTTTTAAGAATGAACAATACAAACGATAGTTTTGCTAACTATAGCATTTTATTATTTCATAGATGCTAGAACCATTCATTGATTGGTTGCTTTTATAATAACGCAAGATTTAGAATGTGAAGCATGAATAACGTTCTAGCAATTGAAAGGGTTTTATAACAGCAAATTTGAACGCTGTGATTTGGATTTGCCACAAGAAATCGTTATCAAGATATTAATGCTAACCATCGTTGCTGCGTCATAGCATAATTCTTTGGCTGAAAAGTTCAAACAACTAATTAAACTCTACGAAACCAGAATTTTGGGCTATTAATGGAAATGTTGCCCGATTGGTCGTTTCACATTCGCCTTGTAAGCTTCGACGTTGATATTTCCGGGAGGATCGTACATGCACGTTACCTGTGTGATGCCGTTAATGCCCTCAACGTAGGCACAGCCAAGGTCGACACTCGCAAACCACACCACTTGGGTAAAATGAGCTGATGACGAATTTAATAGAGTCAGTTATATATTCATTCTTTAAAAGCTTGAATACGGTCACTTTTAAGTAACCGCGACAATAAGGGCAAGTTGGCATTTACAATAGTTTTTTTGTTGAACGAAAATTTAATGAGTCATTGTCAAATGGTTTTAAGAAGGACATGTAAGTGTTAGATTTTGTTGTAATGTCGCCTATTGGTACAACTAACTGTTTCTGTAATGGCACTGTTGTCGGAACACTTGTTGTAGTAACACAGATAGACAGTGAGAAAAAAAATTTCTGGTCAAACCTCGAGGCTGATAATAAGTCTACGGTTATGGCTGGATGTGGTTTGTCCGAAAGTTTGAACAATTTTCCTATGAAATATGGAGCAACTAAATATAATAAAACGACAATCTCAATCAATATACAGTTACTATAAGAGGAGAGAGCTGCGAAAATTTTAGCGTCTCTTATGTTTTTTTAATCAGATTTTGACTGCAACTCATGACGTACGTGCACACGTGATGGGTTCAGATTGAGTGGCAAAAATGTGATCGTGGTGGCACGCATGACCCGAAATCGGTCGTGACGTAAGCATTTTGCTTGTTAGTTTATTGGAGGCTAGAATAACTCACCAACAATTCCTGTGTTTTGTGTGTAGTCGTCATACATGTAGTCTTTGATCTCATCATACCACAGCTTGGTCAGGCCGAACCCTAGAAAGACAATTTACAATATGACATTTGATACCTTCAACTTTTCTTCTAGCACTTTACTGGTCATTTTAAAGAGACTAACGTTAAATATTCGGACACTTAAGTCACAAACGTTTATCAAAATGACCATTCGTAATCACCGAATGATTCGTTCGTAGTTCACCGGGCATTGCAGCATTTTGGTGACGGTGGTTTAACACTCAGCCCACCACCCCATGGACAGTGATTTTTTATATAAATTTAATCAGAGGCTTGCGTTTTAAAGTCAGAAATTTGAAGTTTAAGTAGTTTGATGATTCGATCAGTGAATGTGAGTATAGTTAATCAAGGTACACACTTATAACTGGGTTCTATCCGTTAATGGTTTTGACCAGGATATAGTACTTCAGCATCGACTTTGAAACGTTGCTACAAAAAGAAATATTGAAAATGGGAATGAAAAGTACAGTTCCTCGTACAGTACGAGGAGATCCTAAGTACTTAATACGACAAATCAAAACGGGCATTTGTTTCTTTGAATTACCTGTAGCATCAGCTATGGGCGTTGGAATCAGGACCGAATTCTGTCCCCCGAAGGTGTATTTGCATGAGTCGTGTATGTTTCCAACAGCAATATCCGCTCGTCTTTTCATTACTGCAGAGGTCCTCATCGAGGGAGCGGCATGAAGGCATCTGAAGTAGTTGTGAGCTTCAAGCATCTGCGAGTCGAAGGCGGTGGCGTTCTCGCCGATTTTATTTTGAGAAGGGGCGGTACACTGCCCATTGGCTGTACTGTACTGTTCTGCAACAAAACGACAAGAAGTTGTCAATGATGACTGAAAGAGACTTGTTAACAGATGCTTTCGTAAAAGTACACCACG
Organism: Ptychodera flava; assembly: GCF_041260155.1. Lineage (NCBI taxonomy): Eukaryota > Metazoa > Hemichordata > Enteropneusta > Ptychoderidae > Ptychodera > Ptychodera flava. Next base: position 21,172,436 of record NC_091930.1, on the reverse strand, counting down.
TGTACTTCTATAAAGCAAACCACGATTAATCTAACTCACTTGAGTAACAGTGGCTGTAAAACTGACGAAGGAGCGATATGTACTTTAAATGGCGTACGTGTGGGGTATGGCAGGCCTGGTTTGCTTGTAACAGTAAAAGCACGCCTATATATGTGTCCCATTTGTTTTAGGACCAAGTACCTAATGCCCGCCAATGTCACATTAAAGGGAAAAAGTCGGCCATTTTTCATGAACTTTGTTTGATACAAATGCTACTTATATTGTTTGACATGTTGAAAGATACTGAATGAATGGGTGACCATGCATATATTCGACCCCGGTTTGAGACACCATCGCGAGAAAGAATTAATAGTCATGACCATTTATTCATTCTCGCGTTGGTTCATGTATCGTGTCTAAAACTGGCGGCAAATTGCTGGATATACAACAATATATACACATATACTGATTCTGTACATGTGTCAAATACGGTCAGTATACAGCACGTATGCTAATGCAAAACTACAGTGTACACTTAGTTTGCAAAGATCTGCATTACGAATACTCATGATCTGCATAGAAATACGCTACGCATATCAACGTATTGGAATGTTCCATATACAAAGATATACGCTGCATATGCAATTAGTATTCTGTTCCATATACATCAATATACGTAAATATGCTAAGCGCATATCAAGCATTTTGTCTAGTGTGGAGTCAAATATATGCATGGTCACCCATTCATTCAGTATTCAGTGGGCGACTTTGTCCCTTAACTTTAAACTCTAATGTGCTTCTTATACGTAGATGTCCTGTTTTTCAGTACGTTAAGGACTTTGACTCTTTTGACCGGTAAAGAAAGCTGAGAGCTGTTTTGTTTTCATAAAAAATGTCTCTTAATTCTCTACATATCCCGACTTCTCCTCGCCAACCCTTTGACAAGTGACATCTTGCTGCTCTGTTGTCATGTCGGAATAGTTTGGTCAAATACGACCGTTCAAGTTGCCCGCTGAATTATTCAGCTCCGCGTGTTCCAAACTAGTGGTGACAAATATTGCCTGTGTATGTTTGCCCACCCTTAGCATGCATAAAACTGTAATAATCTCCAAGGCCCTCGAGCCGGGCCGGGGTTTTCCGATGGAAAGGGCCGGCGAGCGCGCTCGGGCCCGTATACCTTAAGGAATGACAAGTATAATCAAAATAAATTTCTGCAAAGTTTTGGAGATAAAAATGCGTGCAATATCAAAAATTATGATCACCAAATGAGTATAGTTTTCCCGTAAAAGCGATTAAATCATCCAGTCGTGGATTGGTAGATAATGGCGACATTTTTCATCTGGAGAACTCCAATGGCAATGTACTAGTACAAATACCAACAGACCGGGTGTTAGAAGAAAAACAGCGTCTAGACTGGCCCCCAGTCGCTTGGTTTTCCTCGGCAGCTGAGTTACTAGCTGGCCAAGGGACGTTCACCCCACGATCCTACGCAACAGCCTACCATGCACTTAGCGGGACGGTCTACTGATGTTTAGACCTTCAATTTTTGTTTTGGTACCTGTATGCCTATAGACTCGGAGCAAGTCTACGTTTTGTCGTAAACTGTCGTCAAAAACTTTGAATCGGCAGCAAGATATGATTATCAGAAGAAATTCGATGGAAAGAAATATTATGAAGTTTACAACCATGTCAAATGATGAAATCGCCATGTACTTGAAGCTGAGCGAAAGTGATGGCTGACGGCTTGGCTCATATAACATCACGTGATCGCACTCGACTTGATTATCCCATAGACCCTCGAGGGTCTCAAGGGTCTTGTTGCCGGAGACGATCAGTATGCGCTAAATTTACACTGGGTGTCACCTGGCGAGTGACAAGATTCACTGTGGCCACTACGATCGGAATGAGGAGGCTTTTTTCTGATCTAACGCAGGCTTTGTTCACGAATGGAAAATTAAATTGCGGATAACAACGCGAGAAGTGACAGAATGCAAGTAGTCTAGAAAATTTCAGGGCTACTTGCATCATCATGATTCTGCCACTGCTCGCGCTGTTTTCCTCAAACGTTCCATTCGTACACAAAGCCTGCGCTAGATCAAAAACGTGCCCGCGATTTCCCATATTTGGGCACTTCAAAGTACAAAAGTAGATTCGGAATTAGACGTGTTCTTCCAAATACCCGATGCCGTCATTGCGCGTGTAAATAAAAATAGCGCTGAAGCTTGACTACCTGTAAATGAGGGTGCATTTATGGCGTAAATGTAACCACGATTTACAACAAAGTGATCTGATATAACGTGAGAGCCAGGCTAATCCAAAAACCTCACTCATGCCTATTGTCCAGGCACAACCGAATCCCAACACTATCAAGTACCCAGGTCCTGTATTTGCATTTGATGACTCTTTTTTTAAAACACAAGGTCTCCGGATATAAAACCACATAAACGTGGTCACATCAAATTATAGCTGTGATTACGCAGCATTTCTGTGGCTTTATGATCGCGCTTGGGTCAGTTGCGTCATAAGGTTTCCCATCATACCAAATATGAATGGTGTAGCACTTGTGGTTACTGAGTTACAGACATATATGTATATTTCTTACGGGAAAACTCCATTTACTTAAGAATACCCCACTTCCCTACTTGGTTATCAGAGGATTAGTCTCTATGTCAACATTTGCAACACAATACCACTGCCGGAACTACTTTCAGGATCATCATATGGCTAAGTAGCCTACTATACCATACATGTGATGGTACTTTTGTTTGGCATTAAGGTTGTAATAGACAACCACATGTATGGCTATATAGTGTACTCATGGTCTAAATATACATTTGTAACAATGACAAATTCTGGAAAGTCCCTTAAGGTAGAACGCACCTCGGTGACAAACATTCGGACTCTTAAACTGTTACAATTCTCTTCTGATATACCACATGTGGGGGTTCATTTTAAAGCTCTCGGTGAAAGAAAACTTTTTACCGGCTTAATTTTTAGAAATTCGAAAATTTTTATTTTTCTCCATAGAGTTAACACAGGGATAGCGGCCATTTTGAATTTCTAATATCGGTAAATCTTGGATAATTTGTTTCTCTAGTATCAAAATGTGCACGGTGACTCCCTATTTTTATTCTTGATTTTGAAGAGAATGATTGAAAGATTCCTTGAGGAAAGTTAGAGCAAAAGTTTAAGTTTTTCACTTTCGAGATGAATACTACCTTAATTCCAACAATAAACACATCCTAAATCTTATTATAGTCCTTGGCAGATTCCTTCATCTATAATACATGAAAATTACAATCACAAAGGACTTTCCGATCCACAAGTAAAAACATCCCTAAAATACCAATAGAATGTCTAAGACATCTTTAGTTAGAAAAAAATGACAAGAATACCTCCCTGAAGCAATTCAATGTGAAGATGTACCACCAAGAACTTTTTACTGAAGGAAATCACCAGAGAGACAAAGCACGGCAGGAATAAAAAATACTACTACACACAGTACACTAGTCTGGCAGAGACCCTGCGATTCACATTCTCCCCTGTTGGAACACGCGCGCGCCCTTCAGAGACGCGACGCAAATCCCAGGGTCTGGACGTTCTTGCAAGCGACCGGTCGGATTTCTGCCTGATCCGGGTACTTTATAGAACTCCACAAACAAAAATGACAGGTAGCATTGCCAAATAAAATTAAAAATTAAAAACAAAAACATACCGCGTATATAGGTCTACCGGCTACTAGTATATATTCTCTCCGTCCAGTTAGATAGGTGTTTCTTTTGACGTTCGCTGATTACTGCGTCTCACGTGACTAGCTAGACGCAGCATGTAGTAAGACGCAAATACAGGCAAACCACCATTTTGAAATGAGACAGTTTTTGGTCTCCCGGAAGTTGTTAATTGCGCATGTCCGCACATAGTGCATCATTTTTTATCGCGTGCTTTTTAGTCTAGTCTGGTACCTGCCAATATTTCAAAATTTGTAAGAATGTTAATTAAATCTTTGAATTTGAATTTTTGAATTTGTTTTATTTCACCAGGGGAAAGGTTACAAGACACATCATACAGTGAAAGAATAGAAATAAAAAATGGTAATAGCAAGTTACAACAGTGTTTGTCATCAAAATGTTTTAACATCCCTGGTGAGGACCATGGAAATAGTTCTTACAAACTAGTCAAGTCCATGGCCCAAATATACTGATAATGAGGAATAATACAACATGACTTTAAAGTGACGAAGCATTTAAGATAAATAAATGAAACAAGCACACAACAGAAATACATCGAGTGGCAGGGAGAAAAAAAAAATTGCATGGAAATAAAAGTCAAGGTAAAGGGAGTACAGAGTCGAAAATAAGTGAGACTATGTATTGTCAATTCATGTCTAGTAGATATTTCTTGAGTTGCGTCTTGAAATCCTTGATTAAATTCTAGCCACGTTCGCTGTGATAATTTAAGCTTTACTTCGGAGTAAAATTGAACAGCCAATGACAGCGCCCCATGATTTGACCAATCAGATTTCGTAATTCGATACATGGCGGTTTCCCATTACCTGCCTCTTTGTGCTTGTCACTGAGGCGTTCGCTGATCACTGCGTCTCACGTGACTTGACTAGACGCAGCACGTAGTAAGACGCAGATACCGGCAAACGGCCATTTTGAGATGAGACAGTTTTTGGTCTCCCGGAAGTTGTTAATTGCGCATGCCCGCACATAGTGTATCATTTTTTGTGGCGTGCTTTTCAGTCTAATCTGGTAGCTGCCAATATTTCGAAACTTGTAAGAATGGTAATTAAATCCTTTGTTAAATTCTAGCCACGTTACGTTCGCATCATGAAACTGTGATAATTTTAGCTTTACTTCCAAGTAAAATTGAACATCCAATGACAGCGCCCCATGATTCAACCAATCAGATTTCGTAATTCGATACATGGCGGTTTTCCGTTACCTGCCTCTTTGTGCTTGTCACTGAGGCGGGGACCAGCCAAACTGAGGCGGGGACCAGCCAACTTTTGACGTCACTACCCTTATGAATATTCATATCCTTGCAAGAACTGACAGTCGCTGTGTCTTGCAGCGCGTGTTCACATCTGCATAGCGTAGCCTTCGAATGTAGGCCCATCGTTGGCGCGCACAAAACAAGGCACAGCGACTGTGGAGAGTCTATCAATACACCACAAAGTCGCATTGTGAAAGGAAGATGAGACATGTGGACCTCTTGTAAATGTGAAGGGGAATTAGATTCCAATTATTGTTTTACATATTTATCAAGTTGGTCTGACAAATCATCATGTTCATGAATAAATAATAAATAAGGATTTTATAGTCAGAACTGAATTGAAATCCCCCTAAAACATGAAGGGAGTTGCGCTGTTGTGTACAAAACACGAAATTTAATATCCCGAGTAGCCCTATCAATACTTAGTAACGACCGACATTAAGTCTGGGTCAAATGAGTGCGATGCTACTCATACATTACTACCAAGTTCTGGTAAATTCAAAATCCTTTGAAGCATCAATAGTTTACTTTATTTTGGAAATAAGAAGTCTCGTAATTTCAATTGTGCTTTAAGTGGCCGCGAAAAGATGACAAACTATCCTACGTACCAGTTCGACTCGAATTCAAATAAAACAATTGAAGGTGTAGAGTTATATACGGCTATGCGCGAAATACCAGGGTTGACGCTATGTCTGATACGCGCACATCGTACGATTCGTTGTTGCTCTTGATGCTCTGAACGGTAAATACCTCGGCTATAATAGTATTATGCAGTCAGCAATTCCGAACCTGAGAGTCCCGGTATTTGCTTTTGAATAACGCCTTATCAACAAGCCGACGACTCATTCAGTGCATTTGATAAATAGCCAAAGTCAGATGCTTCTCTAAAATGTGCGAAAAAACACGTCACATTGCATATTATATATTATGGCTAGGATAGAATTTTGTAAAGAGATTCATAACAGGTGGCCGAATCAGCCGCTTTATAGTGTAAACGCGAGATCGCAATACAGCTTGAGCGGACGTATAGAAATTTGCATAATTCAATAGGCTGCAGAGCCTCGTTCTGAATGTAAACAAGCAATATGCCGGAATACACGTCGTTCGAGCGACTTGGTCGTGAAAATGGGCTCGAAAGCTCACAAATATGATTATTTAATGCGAAATTGAACATGCTATGAGGTAATGTACACTTTTGAGAGTAATTTCATCGTATCTATGTATGATAGAAATAAATACTAATGATAATTGACAACTGAATTCGTACGTTGCAATGATGGTTTATACCTCTCAGCTGTGTGCTATTTTTAGACTGTGACCCGAAACACACTGATACAGGTGTAACCTCCACAAATGTAATAATCTCCACAAATGTAATATCAACCACAATTGTAATAAAATGCACCCATAAATGTAATATCGCCCATAAATGTAACAAAAATCAACCATAAATGTAATAAAAACACCAACCACAAATGTAATAAATGGTAACCATAAATGTAATAAAAAAATCACCCATAAATGTAATACTTATCAACCATAAATGTAATAAATCTATTTTGTCGTTGCAATTGAGGAATTAGCCCTTAATATTGATCTATGTAATAAGGAAGGCAACTCCACATATTATTCATATCTTAATTGTTTGCATTTAGTGTGTTTTGCATATTTGAAAGTGCATTTTACGTTTCCCTATTTTGTGTACAAAACTGATTGGCCATGGCGAGACACAGCTGTAATCTGAACGTCAGTGCAGTCTCTACTCCAGAGTGAAGGAGACTGTGTAACACTACGATCCTTTAACGCCGTTTTTTCGAAAATTGCCGTACTTTCTTAATCAATTGCCTCAAATTCGTCTTCAGTGGATAAATTGTGTGGAATAATCGATAGATTGTCTGTATTCCTATGTTGTCCCACTTGAAGTTTGTTCCTTCACTAGGGATGCCAGGATGTCTAATTTTGTTCTACTGTGTTCAAGGTAGTGTTCGTATTGTTTTTTTAAAATATATGTTCTCGTCAACATGTTTTGTGTCGTAAGTTTCTGTCATAAGGTTTTATATTTCTCTGTTATTTGTTCTTAGTCATCTGTCATAAACTTTGTGTGGTATCACTGGTTGACGAGTTATTTTGACGCTTCCTTATTATGTAATTATCAGTGTCTAGAACTGCTGTTCCACTTCCATTATCTAACGGTTTGATCAGTACCTCGCCGTTTTCTGATAGCGTTCTCAAAGTATTCTATTCTGTGTTTCGGAAAGGAAACCTAGTTTCAGGAAAGTATGCAATAACATTACACTAGTCTTATTAAAGTTATTATTTACTCAGGGCATTGATAAACAAATGATCACATATGCAAGTTCAAGTTTATTACATTTATGGTTGAGTTTTATTACATTTATGGTTAATTTGTTTATTACATTTGTGGTTGCCGGTTGTTACATTTATGGTTGACTATTTTATTACATTTGTGGTTGATTTTTTACAATTGTGGTTGATATTACATTTGTGGAGATTATTACATTTGTGGAGGTTACAACAGGTCTTGAACAAAAATAATACTTGTTGTGTCAAACCACTTGCTATTGAACAACGCTTGTGACAAGTTTCGTGAATTTCTGACAGTGCGCCTATATTTGCGGCATGATTTCACGATGCCATGTATGCGCTGTTACCGTACAAGGCCGATCGTACAGCCCAGTGTACGCGTGTACAGCGTATGTAACGCTATGCACTGAGTTAATACGGCGAAACTCGCCTTTACGCTATCGGACTTCAGTCAACATTGACGAGTTGAAACATGATAACTGGACAGTGATATACTACCCGTTACCAGTGAAAAGGAAAACTGTGACAAATCACGGTCACTCAAATCCACTCTCACAACGACATTATTATCTTGAAAGGCTGAGGGGTCAGTAAAATCAGACGTGGGAATGTCCGACCACCACATCCTGAGCTCCAAACAGACAGACACTGACAGTTGACAATGACCGAATACCAGTACAGTATGCACCCAATTAGAATATATGCTCCATATGAGTGTTTCTTTTTTTGAAGTCTCACTTAAGTTATATACGAAAGCGATCTAAATGTCATTCATAAGATGAGCGTAATGTTTGCAAACTTCACAGATCACAGTTCAACGCACGTATGATAATTGATATACCATGGAGGTAGGAAGAGATGGCGGTGTATCGCGATCGTGGTAGCGAGTTTTGCAGTCTTCGTCATAGTTACACTTGAAGTTCGTTCAAAAGTCATAGGAGATGGTGAAGCAACTTAGTTAAGAGTCATCAAGCCATGAATTTTACTGAAGAAATGGCATAATGTTTGCCTGAACTTTAATACGGTACGCGCGCGATCTGCAGAAACACGGAGGCAGACCGTACATGTTTTGCAGGGTGGACGTGGCAGCTCTTCGACTTTGAGTTGTTTTCTGAATGTTCGTAGTAGTATTAAACCGACAAAATAACAAAAACTATGGTAGTAAAAAGTTAAAATTGTTTGGCATATTCAACTGTGAAGAGAATGCGTATGCAATCATATTGCTTTGTTGCGAGTGGCACACTTCTCCTGGCCGAGTCCCACTGGCCGAGTTGGTCGGCACCATACCACCGGCGCTGGCGATGGCCGAGTTCGCAACTGCCCGACTTCTCCGGTTACCCAATGGAATATCGGGAGCCAATGCCTACGAGGACTACCGCGAAATAGTAACCCAAGCATCAAATATAAATATAACATAAGTTGGATTGACAAGAATAAAATATGTGATATTGTTGCAATCTTTGGGCCTAAACAATTTGTAAACGTGAGCAAGGCGTCAGCGGAGTGCAACACGTTCTTCACTCTAAGCGGCCATCTTGTCTTCTCTGATGGCGGGACGGTGTACAACCTACGAGGCCAAAGCAGTGATTTGCAGGGCATGAACAAGAATAAAACCAAGTTAGGGGGCTTCAATAATGATTAGACTGTCTAACTATGTAAAAATATTCACAAGAATCAGCTGGGCATGTAGTTGCGGCAGCCCAAAAGTAGGCCTATGTTTAGCGAGCCATAGATCGACAATACACACATAGCACCAAAAGTAAACCGTAGAAGTCGATAAAAATTCATAGGCACAAACTTAACTGCTTTATATGACCATATAAACGTCTCTGACATCGTTTGTTGGGAAAAAATGGGCTGAAATTGCCCCCCAAAAAACAGGAAAAATCACACTAACGGTCAAGTAGAACAGCGCCCTCATCACTTCCATTTGAACGAAATTCTAATATAAATATGCAAATAAGGGTATCTCCGCTCAAGCTGAATATGTGGTTCGCGCAAACAAATTGAAACACTTGACTTTTTTGAAACTCTGTCAATATTGGTTAGGCACCGTGGAGCAGTGGTTAGGGTACAGTCCTCACTATCGGAGGACGGTGAGTTCGAGTCTGCATAACGGTGTTGTGCGGCCCTTGTTGAGCAAGGCAATTTACTCCTTATAGCTCCAATGGGTAGTGGGTTATCTGTACCTCAACCTGTAATAGGGCGTTTGCTCTTTTGATAGCAGACTGAATAAAAACACATTCACTTTCGAAATCAGCAGTCCAAGAAGGGGTCACCGTATACGTACAAAATTCAGTACTAGAAAAACTAAGTAATATATCAATACCAAAACTTTAAGTTCAAAGTGATCGTGATCTTTTACTCGCTGGAGGAAATTTATTTTCTCCATTTGCTGTGTGACGGTGCATTTGTATTACTCAAAGTTAAAAAGCTTCAGGTCGAGATAAAAAAAAAGCCGATAGACAAGAAAGTAGCCTTAATGCGAGAGGAATCGAATATAGCGTCCCCGAGGTGCATTTCCTTGATAAAGTAATTACCTGCGCAACCTTCTTCGTCTTCCCCCTTGGAACATTCGTATAGCCCGTTGCAGACGTGGCAAGCATAGCCCCCGACATTTTTGCAGGGGCAATACAGGCACCTCCTATTGTTGTTGCAGATGTACGGATAGTCTGCGCCTCGGACCCGTTCACAGTAAGAACTCTCCCGCACACCAAGGGCGCGTCGTGCATACTCTCCAGCGCCTGAAGATTCCTGCCGTGGAAATAACAATTCAGCTGAATACTTTTTCACATACCTCGTTAATCCCTACGACGGACACCAGTCTCAGACTCTATTACACTTGCTGCGATACATAACATGGTTTAGTTGGCTTAACATGTATCAGCCAATGTCGATACATTGTAACTAACTCTTCAGCACATAGAAAGAAATATGGAAATGACAGCTCCTGCCAACTAGATGATGAACTTCACAGTGATATGTATGTGGATTTCGTAATTGACTATCTGAGAATACGTACATTCAAGCTTCTATCAAAGGCGCTCCGACGCATGTGGTTTTCTCAAGCTTTTCTCAAGCTTATTATCTGCATTCATGTAATTGTTATGATCAGATCGCCGACAACCAACATAAGAAATAAAAACTACTTGTCGTCTTGGCGCAAACATAGTCTCTCTCTCTCTCTCTCTCTCTCTCTCTCTCTCTCTCTCTCTCTCTCTCTCTCTCTCTCTCTCTCTCTCTCTCTCTTGTAAGCAGATAACTCTAGATTATTAACGTTGTCGGGATATTGTTGAATTTTAATGAAAGAAACTTCAAATACTCACAGTTCCTAAAACTTACCTTTTTAATCACAGAGCCTCGAACAATGCTTGCTAAAAGCGCCACTGCAAATACACCAAGCAGCTGCAGCCTCATCATGCGGTGATTTCAACAACTGTTATCGCTCCAAAATGTATGTCTGTGATCCGAGCAGGACAACCACATATATGAGTAAGTGAAGAAGATTCCATTAGTACCATATAGTAACAATATGTCGCTCTCATGACATCAAAATATTGCAATCATTTTAAAGCGTACGCAAAATTGGGAAAATGGAATTACCGTACAACATTTTTTGTCCAATAGATCAATTACAACTTGTCAGGGTACCAGGTTCCTTGAAATATTGTTGAAGTTGAATCCACGGTATTGATATATATATATATATATATATATATATATATATATATATATATATATATATATATATATATATATATATATAATATATATATATATATTACATATGTTTCAAGCATCTTTTTATCTTTAGACGAAAAGGAAATTATTCTTAGCTCTTCACTCTTATTTATATGGCCAGGACGTACCATTCTGTTTCTAGGTGGTGTTAATAATATTTGAAACCAACTCAGAGCGTTTGTTTAACAGCGTATATTTTTCAGCATTGATAATGTGTAGCTTATCTGACACACAGGTATTAAATCGCTTGCTTAAAAATCCTTAACTCGATTTTTGTCAATAATTACCCACAAAACGCCTAAGACCTGGTCCTTGTCTATTAAAGACCAAATAAACTTCAGCAGCGTTATGCTATTTCTTTATTTGTTCAAGTTGTTGTGTAACGATTGCACGTGATTGGCGTAGTACATGTTGAAGGTGTTATCAGTGAGGCCAATGTAAACTTCCTCCTTGCTGACTCTCGTTGATACCTTGGCCTTGTAAACAACACCTTTGACTTGACAGTTACCTTTCAATGGGCATTCACACTTGTCCCAGCAATTGCAATCAGCTGGTCTATCTCTACGCTGATTTCCGGTCATTACCCTCTTATTATTATGAGACTTGAATAATTTATACTAGCCATACTCCTCATTTAAGTTAACAATTATAGCTGTATATAGTATACAAACATATATATATATATATATATATATATATATATATATATATATATATATATATATATATATATATATATATATATTATAATATGTATATGTATAATATTTTTGTCTGTGTGTCTGTGTCTGTCTGTGTCTGTCTGTCTGTCTGTCTGTAGGGGTGTATAATGTTTGAATGTTATTTATGTATCTGTCTATATACATATCTACATGACAATAGCGTAGTCTTGCGATGTCACCATGACCGCAATGGTTCAGTTATCGGCGACTTATGTATTCGACATGATAAGGTCGCACGCGCACTCAACGTCTGCCAGGGTGAGATTGTGCTTGCCTTTAGCCGTAACCACGTAAACCCTAGCGTTGTTCAGCTTTACTACCGTAGAAATAGCCATGACTGTGTTTGTAAGAGAAGTTATCTGTTGAAAATTTGAAACCTGAGAGAGAGAGAGAGAGAGAGAGAGAGAGAGAGAGAATTGTAGACAGACAGACCAACTGACAGATAGATATGCCTGTAAGATCTCACAGGACAAGAAAGATAAAAAATACCGAGCCTGAGACAAAGCTTAATGGATTTAGAACATATAGAACAGGAGAGTGAACAATTTAAAAAAAACAAACAAACATTTTTCAACATCTGGTGCGTTTTTAAATGTATTCGTAATGCGGTTATACAAGGAACACGCTCCAGAAAACGAAATGGCCATACAATTTTTGCCCGAGGCAGCAAATTGTCAGCAGTTCGTTCCTTATTGTAAGCTTACATTAGGCAGAAAAAAAAACTTTTTTATGGGACGTCGACAGACGTTAAGCAATATTTACGATCGTAACTTTGTTAAGTAAGGCATTTTGCGACCAGCATAACTCATCTCAGTTGCTTACTCTGAAATAGTATTTATTTGAATGGCGACATACCGCCGCTTTTACCGTATGTATGGAATTTATTGACATCGTAAAGTGATATCTATATTATCTTTATATGAATTCGAGAAAAGCAGTGATACCACTCCGCCGAGGCATTGTCTTTCCTCTAAAGCTCACTACCCAGGCCTTCCAGTGAACAGGCTTTCTTTCTCGCGTGCTCCAACTTCCGCAAGAGCAGCCCTTGCTTCTTCCCCATCGTTTCTTTCAGCGTCCTGTGATTTTGGTCGGGCTTTCTGTGTTGAAAGTTGTCGCACAACTCGCAAATCGGGACGTCGCACGTCGCGCAGTAAGACGACGAATCGAGAGCTCCGTCCATCAGGACATCGAGGAAGGAAAAGTCCGGCAAAGAGATATGGCGCCATAATATTTTTTTTTATTTCTTCTATAGCGCATTACATAATATTATAAAATCTCAATGCACTTTACAACACTTATAGATAAAAAGAAACTACATTAAAGTTGTCATAAAAATAATAAGTAACATTACAAACAAGCATACATAAACAAACACGTACACACACGCGCACACACACACTCGAGCTAATGTAAAACTAAGCAATCTGGTAAAATATCAGAATTGTAACACAGTTGGAAAACACTGATGGAGTTAGATAAAAAAAACTCACTGTGAGAAATATAATTATTGCACCCCGTATGCCTTCCTAAAGAGATGGGTTTTAAGTTGTGTTTAAAAGAATACAGGGAAGGCGCGTTTCGAATAGAAACATCAAGGGAATTCCACAGCCTGGGAGCAGCTACCGAAAAAGCGCGCTTTCCATAATGCTCCTGATTATAGCGAGGTTCTGCAAGTTTTGTAGCATTTGCAGAACGTGTTAATCTACTAGGCTTGATAACAATTAGAAGATCTGACAAATAAGTTGGAGCTTGGCCATGGAGACATTTGTATGTAAGCATAAGAACTTTGAAATCAATTCGATGGATAACAGGAAGCCAGTGTAACTCTTGAAGAACAGGTCTGATGTGTTCGTGTTTTCTAGTACGAGTAACCAAGCGAGCAGCTGAGTTCTGTATGTGTTGTAACCGCTTAATGAGATAATCAGGGAGGTGAATGAACATGCTATTACAGAAGTCTAGGCGTGCTCCTTGAAGCACGTCGGACAGGTGAGATACCACGGCAGAACAGCACATCGGCGCAGTCGAGACAGATTATGTGGAAACACGGTAACAGCTTCGTGTTTTTTGAGTGACCTGTTATATAAGGAGCAAACGGTAGCGGTTCTTGGTAGTCTGTCTATACTTGGTTGTTCTTTCAGCCTGAAAAAACAAAAGATGTCATTGGCTATTTTTGTAAATTATCAGTAATACAAGTTCCAATAACTCTAATTATTGATGCATTCCAGAAATCGTTGTTCTCACAAATCCCTAAATCTGGTGACAAAGCCTACATATAAACTATTCAATACAGTTTTGTGTATGTACAATGTAATCGATGATAACCAAATGTATGTATGTATGCATGCATGCATGCATGCATGCATGCATGCATGTATGTATGTATGTATGTATGTATGTATGTATGTATGTATGTATGTATGTATGTATGTATGTATGTATGTGTGTGTATGTATGTATGTATGTATGTATGTATGTATGTATGTATGTATGTATGTATGTATGTATGTATGTATGTATGTATGTATGTATGTATGTATGTATGTATGTATGTATGTATGTATGTATGTGTGTGTATGTATGTGTGTATGTATGTGTGTATGTATGTATGTATGTATGTATGTATGTATGTATGTATGTATGTATGTATGTATGTATGTATGTATGTATGTATGTATGTATGTATGTATGTAAACATGTATGTAAACATGTTTGTAAACATGAATGTTTGTATATGTAAACATGTATGTATGAAAACATGTATGTATGTATGTAAGTATATATGTGCGTGCGTACCTATAGGCAACTTAAAGGCAAGGCAAGGCCTTCGATTCGCTACTTTCGTAGCAAACAGAGAGAAACATAAACAATCGAATGAAAATGATAGCGTACTTTTGTTCGGCCGTGTTCAGCTTCATGGACATGTGCTCGACTGGCTTGTCGACATCCTCCAACTCTGTATATAGTTGTTCCATCTCAGGGTCAAGGGTCGCCTGCATCAAGGGATAATCTGGGTGGGTGGCTGTTTTGACGTTCTGTTGCTGGGTAGGTCGGCGGCGTTGTCGTCGACTGCTCACATTGGTATTTGCCTGTGTAAGTGTGGCAAGGAGGTTGCTATGGTTTGTTGTAAGTGCAGAGAATGTTGTTGTTAAGTATATTCATTACTGTACGTGTAACAAATAGGATCTCCTGACATAAGAGATAACAAGTCATTGACAATGACATAGTCCCCACTTGTAATAGGAGTATTAGTCTTGATGGGGCAGGGAAATGTGGTCATTAAGAAGTATCACTGGAGTGTATATGTGGAGATCTATGGGCACATAGGTCTATGTCGTTGTTCCCAATTTAAAACACATGAGGCATGTCTAAGTTATGGTTCTAAATCGGGAAAAAAGATCAGACCTCTAGCTGTATTGGCCAGCCAAGAAATACATATGCGCATCATAAATGAGGTACAAGATGTGACATCTTAAGGTCTAATATCCTATCAAAATCGGAGGGTATAGAACTTGTGGCTACTGAGTTATGCATATATATATAATCAAGGTCAAAGGTCATCGAGGTCACGTGACATTTTGAAAAAATTGAATTGCTAATTAATCCCTATTTGCCAAAAATCAGACCTCTAGCTCTATTCGCTTGCCCAGAATTAGATATGTGCATAATTAATGAGGTAAAGCGTGTGTTGTCATAAGGTCTCCCATCCTTCTAAATATAAAGGACATAGCACTTGTGGTTACTTATTTATTGACATAAACGTATATTTTAGGTAAAAGGTCATCAAGGTCACATGACATTTGGTCAAAAAATTTCTATCCTATAGTTATCCCTATATACCAAAAATTAGACATCCAGCTCTACATTAACGATTTCAAATCGGCATAATTTGCTGTGTCCGACATCAGTCAATATATCTGCTTTCAGTATGCAGTCGCTTTGCTAATTTCTGCTGGCCGCATATCTCTTCCCGCTTGCACTTCAGTATAAGCTCCTATAGAGGACCGTCGCATACATAGATACTGAGTGACGTTCATATAGTGACAATAATTTACGGACAAAGAAGTAAAGGAGAGCAAGTATCAAAATGGATTGGTGAACTAGATGCGATGGAGAGAGAGAGAGAGAGAGAGAGAGAGAGAGAGAGAGAGAGAGAGAGAGAGAGAGAGAGAGAGAGAGAGAGAGAGAGAGAGAGAGAGAGAGAGAGAGAGAGAGAGAGAGAGAGAGAGAGAGATTGTTGTTAGTAAGCCATTCATTAACACTTCAGATTTCTATAAAATAAAACATAAGGGACGGTATATTCAGATCTATCAACAAATGATTGTGTGTGTATATTCCTCTTTTGCCGCTCAATTATAACGTTAGTTTTCTGACATTTTTGACACTGTCAGTGTCCACTCAGCATAACGTAAGGTGAACATGTGTAGGTGAGTAGCTACACCCTGCATTGTTTGCAAGTCGTTGGACTTTGAACGCTTGTAACAAACAGTAGGTGCTATTTTTTTGTTATGTTCCTCTTTGAACATTCATAACAAACATACATATCGTCAAGGATAATCACTCTACCAGTGACTATATTCTGACCTCAAGTTCCCCTTTCTAAAATAAACTGCCAGGTTTTCAGCAATACAAGCAATTTTTAGCCTGCATCGTGCATGTCATGCCGTGCAATGTGGATAAATATAGTGCATTAGTAAACACAAGCAGCCATCCATCGGGGGGAAGTTAGTATCGCCTTTACTGCTGTTTGCGTTTAATACGTACGTCGCTTACGGTCGGTCCCACTACGTTTGAAAATCTTCGATTCATGTGGCGTTTGAACCTTGAACCCTGCACGACCTCGGCATATCGCTGGCCATCAATAGCGTGTCACACAGCGACATTCCGTGACAATAACGCAATTACCCAGTGGAGGCACAGACAATATTGCTGGGCCTGACCCGAAAAGGTGAGTCAAATTTTGTCGTCTGTGTTCCCCAAAGAGTCTGACACGGACATAAATGGCACAATTTCAAAGCTTGATAGTTTCATGACTAAATACATGCCACTACTGGGAGTGGAATCGACCACATGTTATTCGAAAATTGCCCGACCGTATCGATGCCACCTTAGCGAACCTATAGGTCCGATTAGACAATCTCTTAACAGACGAATAATGGCAGCGTACGTACCAGTCAGCTAGTAACACTTAAAAAAACATTGGTAGTGCTTTGTTGTCCCTGTGGAGACATCTCTCTCTCTCTCTCTCTCTCTCTCTCTCTCTCTCTCTCTCTCTCTCTCTCTCTCTCTCTCTCTCTCTCTCTCTCTCTCTCTCTCTCTCTCTCTCTCTCTCTCTCTCTCTCTCTCTCTCTCTCATGATCAATCTATTTATCTACCTATTTATCTATCTGTCTGTAGTCTAAGTCTATTTATCTATCTATCTATCTATCTATCTATCTATCTATCTATCTATCTATCTATCTATCTATCTATCTATCTATCTATCTATCTATCTATCTATCTATCTATCTATCTATCTATCTATCTATCTATCTATCTATCTATCTGTAGTCTATCTATCTATCGTCTATCTATCTATCTATCTATCTATCTATCTATCTATCTATCTATCTATCTATCTATCCATCTATCTATCTGTAGTCTAAGTCTATCTATCTATCTATCTATCTATCTATCTATCTATCTATCTATCTATCTATCTATCTATCTATCTATCTATCTATCTATCTATCTATCTATCTATCTATCTATCTATCTATCTATCTATCTATCTATCTATCTATCTATCTATCTGTAGTCTAAGTCTATCTATCTATCTATCTATCTATCTACCTGTCTGTCTATCTAATATATATATATATATATATATATATATATATATATATATATATATATATATATATATATATATATATATATATATAAAACAAAGTGTCTGCAGCTAATTATTTGAACTGTCACCTGTCGTTCTTGTTATGCGAAGCAATAATTGTACACATTTTCTTCGTAGGTACTCCTCGTATCCCATTGTCCCGAAATACCTCGTTTGATAAACCTGATTTTTGCCGTCTGTCGCGCTCTGAATATTTAGTGTTTTCTCACGGGCGCTACTCTGTTTTAATTGAGTGAGACGTAGGGCAAAGGTCGCATTTTCATTCGGTGCTTGTATGAAAATACGATGTCGTCAGGTTCCAAACAATGCACAGCAGACAGCAATTTATAGACAAGCTACGGTAATTGTATCTAACCCGTAAATTGAACAATTCGATATATGTCAGTAAATTGAAGTGACTGTTAATCTTATTTAGATATATAGCAAGTATTTGTTTTGCCGTTTTTATTCAAATTAAAGGGTGTTTAATGTATTTCTACTCATGAGAAAACGGAAGTCTAAATATAGCTAGTCAGACGGGTGGTACTTAAAAATACGGGTCAGGGTTCACCTGTCACCAAAACTTTTCGTAAAATGCGCAAGTAATCGGGCGGGCAGGCTTGCGCGCACAATAACACGGGATACCACTCCCGGGGGTAACATCGGCCCTCTGTACCTCACAAGTTCGCATTATCTCTGGTGAGTGAGTGTGTTTACAATTATAAAACACTGGTGTTTATAATTAGGACGGTGTGGTATGTTGTAATTGTCCTAAATAGATTAACTGTCACAAGACCGAGAGAAAGAGAGACAGCGAGACAGGGTAAGAGTATAAGTTTCCAGGATATATTCAGTGTTGTAGCATGGTCAATTTGTATTCGTTTAGTCCCATAAAAACTGTTTATGCAAAATATTTTATTCTTAAAATCGGACTAGTGTCCTAGAGTACGCCTTTACCTGGCATGCGTTTGACTGGGTCCAAGAAACCGCTTTACTGAAACAAATACTACTCTTTGGACTTCAGTAAAATTAAAACCGTAATACGACTCTTATGGCTTGGTGATCTGGGACTGGACGACATGTATGCTGGGTCAAGGTTAAGGCCAACGTGTCAAAATATGCTAATGATACTAAAAAACTAGAAAATTTATCTTTGTTCTTCTAAACACAAGGTGATCCTAATGAGAGTTGAAAGTGCAGGATGGCAGCAGAGAAAAACGTCAGCACTGTTTCGGGATGTCGGCAACTCAGCCGTGTCAGAAAACAATCGACGGATATCGGGTAATGCTTCTGACTGAACTCTGAATCTTTTTAATCTTTTCCTATGTACGTTTTAAAAAAGCATTCCTCGTTCTATATTAGACATAGACGCAATCTTGACTCGGCAATACAATTTTCCTAAAGATATGATGCCGGCTTTTTTAATGTTTTTATTCAATTTTCCATGAGACAGATTTTAGTCGTGTATCTCCGCCGACTCCAACCCATACTCGACTGTAATTCAGTCTAATTTTACGTGTCCTAAAACAATCAGATTTAGTCTAAGACCTCTGTCAATGGAAACATCCGAAACCACGTGACAGTAAACACGCGCTTTCTTCATTTGTTTAAACTTGGTCGACATCCTTAATTTCAACGCGATGTCGTAAATATATAGCACTGTGAAAAATGAAAACAAATCAAGTATAGATTTTGGCGCTTTAAATACATTTTCTGTTTGCCGCCCGCGTACTGGTAAGTTTTCAGTGCAAATTAAGAAAACAAACGCAATGTTAACACTATTACAAATAAAATTATACTTTTCGAATAGAAACCAAACAAAAAATGAGCTAATGTTAATGCACTTGTGTTTTTTGTCTGTGTTTGTTTTCTTTCCTGGCAGGCTGGTAGGTTTTTTCTTAAATCAAAGGATGGCAAACAATGATTTTTCTTTAAATGTCCTTATGAGCATCTCACGTAATAGAAATTAATCATCATCATTAAAATCATCGTAATTATCAACGTTATCAAATCACTCCAATGTCTGTCTGCCTGTCTGTCTTTCTGTCGACCCTATGTTGAGTGAACAGTACAATGACGATTAAGTAAACCCTATCCAAGCCCTGTCGGACAAAAGTACAGGATACTAATCGTTTCATATAATACCTTGTTTGCAGGCATGGAAGCGATCAGTCACAAAGCATTTTACCAAACGAAGACCGTATGCATAATGAATGCTTACCAATTCCTAATATCCTTCTAGAATGCCCGACATGTCAGAAGAGGACGTCATCTCTACCGGTGTTGCCGTGTTATCATTATTTCTGCAGCGAATGTCTGGAAGAAATGAAATCAAGATGTAGGTTATGCGGGAAAGCGTTTTCTGGTATGCGTTGTCGTGACGTGGCGAGGGAAAACACCTTCGTAGAAAAGATCCTCTTCCACGCAATCGTGTCAAACTCGACGCCCGTGTCGAGCAGGCTTTGCTCTGACTGCGAACGAGCGCGGCCAGATAAAGTGTGCTTGCCTTGCAAGAGGGCGCTCTGTCGAAGTTGTTGTAAGAACCACGGTGAGGCATTGAAAGATGGCGTCGTTCATGAAACTGTTTCAGTTCGACGTTACGGAAGTGGCCTGGCTTCTCCACTGGACAAACGCATAAAATGTCCTTTTCACTCCCTCAAAATGAGATTTTATTGCAGTGTTTGTGACGTGATAATCTGCAACGCCTGCGTGGAATCGGATCACTATCATAGGTTCGAAAACAAGCCTATCGCGCCCTCACAGGGCCGCCTCGTTATGAAAGACAAACTTGACCGGATTCGTTACAAACTTCTTCAAATATCAATAAAATTGACAACTATTCTCTCGACGTTGCTGAGCAAAGAGGGTGATGCAGCAGTCCATAGCGACAAAATTTGGCAAGAAATAACAGAAGCGAGGGCGATAGCCTCGAAATCTACTTCAAATCAAGGACAGGGTACTGAAATAATATACAAACAATTGAAGAATGAGGTAAAAGAAATTTCGGCACATCAAAAGAACAGACCTGATAACCGTTTCATATCGCTGACCAACAAGTGGATAGAGCAGACGACTGCGTACGTCGACGCATTAGATAGCACAGAGCAACTTCATAACTCTTTGGCGTTTTTGTACTTAGCACCTCAGCTGCTGGCCCGCATGACAGATCATCTGAAATTTCCCAGTAACCAATTCGAAGAGGAGTACCGGATAGCATATTCGCAGCCTCCACATTCGACACGCCCGACGGGTGTGCCGAATAGGAACGAAGACCCTAAGTATTTTACAAGTCCAAAGTTTCGCTTGACTGCCACTCTAACCGGTAGCCAAGAATTCGGGCCGGTCACGCCTCATGGGCTTATTGTCCGTGGTGAACAGATTGTAGTCGCCGAGCGCCTGCGCAATCGCCTTCGGAAACTGGACAGAAAAGGCCGAGATATTGTGCCACCGCTCACTCTTTCCGTCCCGTCTTTCGATCCGGTTGACATCGCCGACGAAAGTGAAAGAAACATTGTGGTGACTGACTTCAAAAACAGATGCCTGCACAGAATAGATGTGATCGACTGGAAGCTGGTGAAGACATTCGCGGAGGGCGACCTCGAAGGTCCGCAGGGTATCTCAATGAATCGCAAAGGTGATTTCGTCGTGACGGACTGTAACTGCATCAGTGCCAGGAATGAGTGTGGAGTCAAAGTAATTTCCGCTGGCGGCGCTGTTTACAGACTCAAGGATGACTATAACGGGTTCCTGGATCTTCCATGGGGGATAGCAACCAACGCTAATGATGATGTCATTATAGCTAACCAGAGGAGTCACCACATTCGTGTCATTGGTATCAATGGTAACTCAATCACCGAGTTCGGTCATTATGGTAATGATGACGCAACCTTCCGCGGACCAATAGCAGTTGCTGTCGACAGATTCGATAACATACTTGTTGGATCCAACAACCGAGTCCAGTTGTTTGATTCAAAAGGGGGATTCATCTGTCGAGTCAATAGTATGGACGATTCGAAATCCAGGATTAATGGGGCCGTGTGTGGGATCGACGTGAACCACGACGCCAATTACGAAATATTTGTGGCCGACACAGAGAACGATAACATCAAAGTGTTTACACTCGATCGTAGTACCCGATAAGTTACGATAGTGCTTAGATTAATCGATCGAAAACAATCAATTCATCGATATAACGTGTATTGAGGATTGTTTTAATACCTTCAAGAATAGCAGCGCCCACATGTATATCACAAGTTCACCAGGTGATCGTGTTCGTGTTTCTTCAATAAAGACGTAAATTTAATAACATAGAAAACTCGGCCGCAGTGAAAGGGCTTCATGCCAAGACAACCGCAAAATGGTGAAAAAGAATTATGAGAATTTTCTTTTACGGACAGTAAACTCATTCAGGTTCAATAGTATGTTTTGCATAAATGGTTTTTCCTAACTCTTTCATGATGTGATGCATTTTGTAACAAAGCATTCCTCAATATATTCATGGAGGAGCATGTTTTATCACGCAATTTCGCTATTAAATCGTGAAAACCTTTGCAGTAAGTTAATGTGTTTTTTCACAACTCTTCAGGTGCATACTTCATTGATTCAGACACTAACAACAACTTTAACAAGAGAACCTGTCGAAGCAATACTCTCTTCTCAGTTGCATCATTGATTGTCGATTACTCAAGAGGTTGCCATAAATTAATATGTAGTCTTGTAGCCGGCCGCTCACTGTGTCCTACTTTGTATCAAAACAAAATGCATATTACATCGTGAACTTAGAAACGAGAAAAGGGGAGAAAATTAGAAAATGAAGTTTGTTCGTAGCATTGTACACGATTTCTGTCGGTCATTTAGCACAGCGTCCCCACCGGCGCTTTTCTCGATTTCTCCGATATTGCACATATTCAAATAGGAGATATTCACTACATAAACCCATCGTCATTAATCTAGAGAATTTAGCCTATGGCTGTGAATGTAAAGGAGTATAAATATAATAGATATGGTGTAGCTGATTGGCTGTTTGGAAGTGATGCAATAAGGTCAATGATATCCAGTTAACAATCTGCTGCACATCACAACGGCATTTAGTTGATTCTACGCATAATTACCGCAGTTTTTACCTCTCAAAGATGTAGACGAGTGTTTAAGATTGAAGCAGTGCCTTCTTTCTGTAACTTAAGATTTCTGAAAGTTTCTTCTACAAATTATTTTGAATTGCATAAAGAAACAAGTGTGTTATAGGCCAACCAACACCGATATATTTATCAAAAGCAATAACAAACTGTACGGTCAGCATTGTTTTACAGTAATTGTTTCTGTTCGCCATTTTTATCACAAATTCTAGCATTACAGTGGCTCCACTTTTCAGAAAACATTTTTTGCAAGATTGTTTTCGGTTCAGAGTCTTATATAAAAGATTCAAGGATGTGACTCTTCACGATGGAATTTCTTCAATCGTTAAATGCAAGTCAATGAATAAGCTTACGCTGCTCCACTCATTGGCTGTCCCCTGCGTCCCGTCCTCTACGTGAAATTGCCAGTGTTACTCTGTATTTTTTCAAGACAAACTCACTTAATAGTAAGCTTAAGCATCAAAGTTTGGTGAAGGACCACTGCAATTTCGAACCAAAGTCATTGTCGTCTAGATACTGAGTGTTAGCTCGTCATAGTTCTTCTTCAGTCGTGTAGTCGACATGTACTCGTACAGAACGATACATCCAGCCACCGTGGCAGAGGCAATGGAACACCACGCCAGTTTGATGTCAAATCCATAATCAAAGCCTTCGCCGTGTGTTGACCTGTTTGCAGTGTACCAGCACGAACCTATTAGGATAATCAAACCTGGAAAGAGTACGCAAACTTTGTAATTTCTGTATAATAAAATGTTATGCGTTTTTTTATGTTTTTTATCTTATTATATTCTGCTATGCAAGATAGTATGTGCATTAGGCCTAAGGTAGAACGCGCCTCGGGGACAGATAGTCGGACTCTCAAATTTCTACAATTCTTTTCTGATCTACCACTTGTGGGGGCTCATTTTAAAGCTCTGGGAGAAAGAAAAAGTTTCACCGGCTTAGTTTTTCGAAAATCCAAAATTTAACTTTTCCCCATAGAGTTGACACATGAATGGCCGCCATTTTGAATTTCAAATATCGCAAAATGTTGGGTAATTTGTTTCGCTACTTCCAAACTTTGCACGGTGACCCCGATTTTATTGTTGATTTGGTAAGAGAATGGTTGAAAGTTGAAAATTTTATTCAGGAAAGTTTGGGCAAAAATTTAAGTCTGTCATTTCCAAGGCGTATACTACCTTAAACACGAAAAAAGAACACCATAAAGGAAATTGAAAATGAAGCTTATCAAACCTACATGTTCTATAGAAAAACACAGCAACCGTTCCGCTTTTTATGTCTGTGTTACTTTCACCTCTTGTTAAAGAGGCGTAGTAGGCTATATGAGACACAACAATATGTTTATCTGATTGTCGCAAAACGAATAACAATCTTTGTTTGTATGTGCACTCTCGTGGCCATTGCCGTGGCACAAAGTGGAGTTATAACGATGAGTTGCATCTATCAGAGACACTGTCACTCCAGTGTTGCTGTACATTTTTTTATCTTTTATTGTAAAATATCATCCCGACTGACGGGGGAACCTCCATATATACAACAAATCTGCTCTTGACATTAATTTATTAATTCTCTCAAAAGCATGCAGGTGTTGCTGTACATATTTTTACAGCTGTGAACATGGCGAGCATGTTCTTTATTTGTAAATAATATTGTTGTCGGTCAAAATATCAAATGGTCTTCTATTGACGCTTCCCATTTTAAGGCAGAATGAGCCTCGGGAACAGATATTCGGACTCAAACTTTTACAATTCTTTTTTGGGAGTGGAGATTTAGCCGAGCGGTTCTCTCTGTGGCCTCTCCGCTAGGCGACTGATGCCGTATGTTGTGGGTTCGAACCCGATTGAAAACTAGCCGTATTTTCTGATCTACCACTTGTTGGTCACTGTAAAGCTCTTGGCGTAAAAATAAAAACTTTATTCGTCTTAGCTTTTCGAAAATCGCAAATTTTATTTTTTCCCCGTAGAGTTAATCCAGGGATGGCGGCCATTTTGAATTTCAAATATCTGTAAATCTTGGGTAATTTGTGTCTCTTGTACCAAAATGTGCACGGTGACCCCCTATTCTTGATTTTTAATGAGAATGGTTGAAAGATTCATTTAGGAAAGTTTGTTCCAAAAGTTTAAGTCTTTCACTTTCACTTCAGATGCACTTCTCTTGTACATTGGGTGTATAGACGTTGATAGCATGCCAACGTTACCATGTTAAGCTTACGCTCTATGTAAAAATCTTAGCATTTTCCCCAAAGTCTACAAAGAGTGAAAAAAGTATGAAACAACAAAACACGGCCGCAAAGGGTGCCCTGTTGTACCTGTTATCAACATTGCAACGCCGACCCGCTTGGCTGCAGTTGAACCTTGCTCTCCGTTTCCCGCCAAGTAGATAATCACAAGAGCGCCCACTGCGCTCGATGCGGACGCACATATCATGAACAAGCGAGCAGCATGGACGGCGGCTGTGAGGAGGAAAGTGGAAACAGTATTGAAAAAAAAAAAATAATGATATGTCGATAAAAATGGGAAGTTGTCAATTTGTCAAGTTATACGTATTCTGTGTATCGTGAACTGACTTCTCGCAGACTGATTTATTGCAAATCTGGCCTCGGGTCAGTATTTTGTCTTTAATGGACTTCCGCAACTGACCGTCTAGCCCCATCTGTACAATTCAGTACGATGGCGATTGCGGTTTTGTATACATTTGTATGTTTTCATTCCGTGGTACAGCGTTTTCTTGAACCAACAACATCAAGAGATGAAACTGCCAATTATATGTAAATAGGCATACTATGTTGTGCTTCGATAAATGCGAAATCGGTTTATTCTTCTTCTTTTCACAGAATGTTTTTTATTTGTGTAACAATTCTTGGGCCTCGATTTAGCAAGCGGCCGGGTTAGAATGAATTAATTCTCCTCCACAGTCAGAGGAGGCATACTGTCAGTATCTTGTTCGTCAGCGAATATTTCCTTGTTCTCCTTTTCTGAGATTTCTTTCAATTTTGGAAGTGGTAACATTTCAAAGAAATATTAAGCTTGGGAAAGCTACTACACATTCATATTTTGTTGACCAAACGGACGGAGTAACATACCGAGGCATTCAATGCGTGGGCGTCCACAACAACGAGAACCGAATGGTGTAGAGAGTGAAACTGGAGATTGAAACTGACGGTTGATAGTCCATGTAGCCGACAATGAGATGCTAATGATATGCATAGTGTACAAGTTTAAGGTCTCCTCGACTAACTTTCAGTTGGTTGCTCACTTTCTACAATTTTTATAGTATTTTATACAAAGTCACAGGCTTATACTACCTGCAACTTAAAACTGATAGTGATTTTGTAGCTCACTCTTTACTAATTTTCATAGTATTTGATAGCCGGTATCAGACAGTTCGTGTTCGTGTCGGCTACATAGATGATCTGCCAAACTGACACAGTCATTGATATGTATGTCGGTCAGTCTACAAGTGGTTTTCGGCCGTCACCTTAACCAAGTCTTTAAAAAGATATCATTCATTGCAACCCCTCCGACCTCCCCTATATCAGCTTCGTCAGACGTGTTCTGTCGACCTTAAGTATGGCAACACATATAGGCTGTGCATGGTTGAATACTTTGTGTCGACTCACCGGCAAGATCGGACTTCTCTAGTGGGTCACATCGTACATGGCTGATTCCTTCTTTGTGTTGGCATTTTTCCCAGAGCCCGACCGACTCACCCGTCTCTGAGTTCTCGAGCCAGTAGTGTGACGCCGTGCCGTAAACGCAGACTATAGCGGTGAATAGCGACGATATCACGGCGGCGATAGAGAGCAATGACCACATCTTATTACAGGCGTAGATCGTGGCGTTCGTAGCGTCATCTACGCGGAAGTAAGTACGGATAGAAATAGGTTTCGATCAGTGACCCAGTTGACGTCACACTTTTGATTTTTTGTTGTCGTGTTTTTTTGAACCAGGAAACTGGGGCTTAACCCCGAAAGGTATCCCAGGTTTTTGTAACATAATGTCACATAGCAGTTTATGCAAAAAAGGCGCATGCGTGGAGTTAACAGGTTAACCAGCTGGTGAATTGTAGAATCTAATCAGTATGTTTACTTTAATTGAATAGTTTCATCGCCAGGTTCCTGCTAGTAATTACCTATGTGCACGTATTCCTGGTAAGACAAGACATACTAATCATTAGTACAAGTATTATATATATATATATATATATATATATATATATATATACATACATACATACATACATACATACATACATACATACATACATACATACATACATACATACATACATACATACATACATACATACATACATACATACATACATACATACATACATACATACATACATACATACATACATACATACATACATACATACATACATACATACATACATACATACATACATACATACATACATACATACATACATACATACATACTGCGGTTGTAATTTATAAGGGAAGTGTCACCCCGTGTAACAACCGATGAATTTCAAATCTAACCAATTACTGCGATAAACTAAAGATAGTCCGACAATAAATGTGACACCATAGATAGATAGATAGATAGATAGATAGATAGATAGATAGATAGATAGATAGATAGATAGATAGATAGATAGATAGATAGATAGATAGATAGATAGATAGATAGATAGATAGATAGATAGATAGATAGATAGATAGATAGATAGATAGATAGATAGATAGATAGATAGATAGATAGATAGATAGATAGATAGATAGATAGATAGATAGATAGATAGATAGATAGATAGATAGATAGATAGATAGATAGATAGAGTATCACAGTAGTAAGTAAATAAATTTCGAATCTCCTCCTTGCGGGGCAATGTGTTCAATCGAATTGTCTCTTGAATCACGTCATAAATGATACCCCTTGTGATAAGAGCACTTTTCATACAACTGTATCCTCCCCGTTCGTTATGATGCATGGCAGCTCAGTATTGTGCCCCAGCAGCACATCACGGTATCTATAGAGGGCGCAACACAACTTCATACCCAAAAGGGCTTCGCAAGGTATCGCCCCTATTTGTAGCAATCAACCCTATTTGTAACAAAACTTAATTTTCAAAAAAACTTTGCCGTATTTGTTGAAATATTGATAAAATATGCATATTTGTATGTTTGGGGGCAATTTTCTTTTTTTTTCATTGTCAAAACTCATTTTTCCGAAACAAGGGGTGATACACGTGTATTATGGTGCAGAAAAGGTATACATCTCTTGTGATTTTGGCGCCGAATCTCGCAGACGTACGCCATCGCTAAAGACGGCTCTACTTGCAAACTAGATATTATGGCGGCACTGCAAATCATAAACAGGGAATAAAAAACGTGAAAATAAGAGATATAGTACTACACATAGTTACCAGTACCGATAGGATGGGGCGTTGAGGTGTGCAGCGAAGGATTAGTGTTTATTCCTCCGCCAACGTAATAACAGTAACTTAAACAAAAATTACCATGACGTATGCAGCGAATTTTTGACATGACATCCAGTTGAAAAAATATGCACATTCTCATCTCAAAAATGAATTGAAACGCATTCCGTATATGTGAAAGTCAGTATATGTTTCTATTCGGATTCTACGTACCTAATCACTTTTTGTATCGTCGTGCAAAATCATGTCAATTTATAGTGAGTCCATCGTCAAATAAAGTGATCACAGACTGAGGCACGTTATGCCGCCATCTGAGAGCGTTCTCCCTGGTAGCTGCTAACAATTACGCAATGAGGCACTGATTCAGGCTCATATTGAAAGCGTCTATGTTATCATGCAGAAAGCGTGTGAACCTAGAAATTATGAGTTACGAAAGAAACTTGGCTGATCCTCTCCCTTTCGTGGCCTACGATGCATATTTTTACTTAGAGAAGCAGTTTACCTATTGATTGCTGTTGGAAAATAAGGTAGGTCTTCCGAACTCAACATTGGATAAACAGCACTTCATATTAATTTTGCGAAAAATAATGTGGCGGCGACGACTGAAAATGTCTGCACCAGCTGCAACATAAATTTACACACCCAGCTGAGATTATCGGATGGCTTCTCCGTAGAACAGCAAACACTGTGTCCGTCTTATGATCGATGTGTTTATCGATAACACCAATCCTTTGCACTCGGAATTATTGCGGTTTATTTGGTTCTATTCAGAGCCGGACAAGTGGCGATAATTATAATCAAAACGCGCTATTTGGGCAAATATTATTTATAAATCATTTATTTACCTAGCTCGTTTATTAAACCACTCTTTTTCAAGGATGGGAATTGAGCCGAGCGCTTTTGACTGCTAGGTTACTGGGTATCTTGGTCGACAATTTGCTCAATTTATTTACGTTTTATTTGTTTGTTATTTGTCGTCGGTAGGCCCTATATTTACACTTTCGCCGTCAGTTTTGTTTACAAATTATTTTATATATTTATATAGGTTTTGTTCGTATGTCTATGTATGTATTTAATCAATGATATTGTATTGAGTATATTAACCTATCTTCATATTCAACTTCTGACTTTATTTGGTGATTTTCCCTGATTCTGTTATGCTATTGTTTATTTTGTTTGTTTTTCTGCTGTGTATTTGAAATATCAGTATTTTATAAATTATTTACCGTTCTGAATAAATTAGTTTTCGGGTTTATAAGATTTATCCTGTGCATCGAATATTCGCCGAACTATATATATATATATATATATATATATATATATATATATATATATATATATATATATATATATATATATATATATATATATATATATATACGTGTGTGTGTGTATGTAAGTATGTATGTATGTATATGTGTATATATACATAAATATATATGATATATATACACACACACACATATATATATATATATATAAATATATATAAATATATATATATATATATATATATATATATATATATATATATATATATATATATATATATATATATATATATATATATATAAGGGTTTCTTCAGCAGCGATTATAATATCCTTCAAATATGATTTGGAAGTTTCCATGGTGAAAGTCGTATCATGCTGTTAATATTTGATAAGAAAGTGTGATTAACTCTAATGGTTGTCAAGGAAACGGATTACATTGCCTTGTTGTTATCGATCTTTGAGCAAATCCAGGGTACGGCCGCGGCAAAATGCATATGAACTGTCTTCCCGTAAGCAATCATTAAATACCATCGAAACTGAAATATTAAACATTTGCGTAACTTTCCTTATGAAAACAGTCAGCCATTTCTTGCGGAGTCAAGAAAGAAAACCAGGGGTCACTGTGCAAATTTTGCAAAAGAAACCAATTATTCTATGCACTGTGACTGATATTTGAAGGTCAAAATAGCGCAAAATAGTGCTAAATCTATGCCAGAAAAATTAAACTTTCGATTTTCACAAATTAAACGATGAATACTTAATTCACTCCTTTAGCTTTGCAATTACCCCCAGAAGCGGTAAAACAGGAATGATTTGTTAACAATTTAGAATCTTAGTATATCTGTCCCCGAGGTGCATTTTACCACAATATCGCGTTACCTCGGTATGCGTGTGAGGGGGTATTATGATACAAGACGTGCAACATTGTCACGTGACAGCTCGTGATGCGCAACAGGATGCTCATCTTTGACAGGTCCGGGTTATCTATCAAATGACAATACGCGTATCGTCAGATGACTGGTTATTAATTGATCCCGATAAAACTGAGACATGTTAAAATATAACCGAATAACATGCTATAACTGACTGGTGTGAATCCAGGAGTCTCACAACATTGCAACGTCCATGAATTGAAGGATTTGTTGGGGAAATTGTGTGTGTGTGTGCCTATAAAAGGTAGGAGATTTTTATCTAAAATCTGCTCTGGTTTTGAGGTCTTGGGTTGTTTGACGAAGGAAACGCATTCAGTAGATCATTGCCTCTGTTGACTTTCAAAGATGTAGGTTTGACTGATTTTGGCTGATCTTTGAATTAGCAACATTGTTTACCATTGAATTGGTACATAACTCACCCTTAGGAAAATATGAACCTGCGGAAGTTTGGCACTTAATACATGAACTGCAATTCACCAGGTTTTCCAAAACTCAATTCCCGTTTGTGTTTTGAATGAGAAAAAAAATGACGTTGCCATCACCGAAATTGCAACCAAATAACACCAAGCGTTTTCCTCTCTTTTCCTTATCCGTCAACAACTTTGAATCATTCTGTGAGTCATGTGACAAATGTGCTATGCTGTCATCAGAATATATAGCAAGATGTTTTCTACAAGCCAGAATTAACTATATATGATTCTAAGGGGTAGAATTATTTGTCTGGTGAATTTGAATTCCGGCCTGCCTACTTGGAAAATGAATATATCAAGTAGTATACCCTCTCCTTATCGATCCCTTATCGGCCTCTTCTGAACAGAATAAGTATACGTGTTGTTAAAAAAAACGCACGAAGAACGATAGAGTGAGGTTGGGAAAATTATGGGAAAAATGACAATATACACGAATCTTGGGATGGCGTAAACGGTTTTTCGACCGTTGCTGTTCTCGTTAATATGGCCAATGAGAAATTATTGTTATTTCCTGTTACCATGGCTAGATCACAAACATTAAGCATTCTCACACGCGAAACAGTACAATTCGAAATAGCATAGGAATCACACGAGATAACGCGTTGATCACATCGGCACGCCATCCATGATCGATCATTGCAAACATTCGCAAGGAGTTAAGCTACCAGATGATCTCTTGGGTAACGGATGTTAGCCTAACAGCTGTCGGTCAATTTTTCTACGTCAATCTCTTGTTTTTTCTCGATGCATGGCCTTGTTCATAGCATAGCATAATAATGGGAGCATCTCTCAATATTTCTCTTTACGCAACCTACGAATTCTTTATACTCTTCTTTATTACCTATTTTGTCGGATGTCCTCCCCGAAACTTGAAGACTTCAAAACGCAATGCGGACTTTTAAATTAAGTATGCCCTGGTCTCTGTACAGGCACTTTTTACCGAATATATATTAAGGTTATTAAGTCGACTGCCCGAGATGCCATATATTTTAAAAGTCTCTCTGTAGCTATCTTTCCCTCTCCGCGTCATTGTTGATTTTTATCTTTCTGTCTCCTCATTCATCTTAGCTTTTTTGTATTATCCTTTTAAACTTTTTTTCCTTGTTTCAGTCAATTATAAGCCTCCTATCATAGTCTCAACATCTTCATCCACCAGCTAATAGTCTCAACATCTCACCCTCTGGCTATTTCCGTCACTCGCCTTCGTCTCAACCATATCCCGGTAGGCCGGATTACAGTAGAAATCATATTTCATGGCCGGCGGAACTGCCAAGTCATATTCAACTAATTTTGCTGAATTACGTGTGAATGTTTACTCAAATAATACAAAGATTATGGGCTCTGTTTCGTAACACTGCCGCGAATTAGTCTAGAATTGATTTGGAAGCCTGGAAGCCCATCGTTCTCACATTTAGTTCCATTCTTACAGTGACTACTCATATTGCTATCATCCCCTGGTCCTCATTTTACTGTACTATTATCTGATTAATTGTCATGGAAAAGAAAGATTGAAACAAGCCTGTGCCGTTACATACTATTTTCCAAGGAAAGAGATGAGGTAAAATATAAATAACAACTTTCAAAGTGCGATAGCTTCCAAATTTGACTGCAATTGCACTGCGTTATATTCTTTGTCCGATAGGATGTTTCAATAAAACTGAGACACGAGAAGAGATATGTATATGCAAATAGATACACCGATAGCATTTAATCGGAGAAACAGATCGTCAGATAGATAATAATAATAATAATTTATTTGTAAAGCGACAAACTCCACAGAAAAAGTGATCACAGCCGCTAAAAGATACATTACAATAAGAAAATGGATAACTAGATAGATAGATAGATAGATAGATAGATAGATAGATAGATAGATAGATAGATAGATAGATAGATAGATAGATAGATAGATAGATAGATAGATAGATAGATAGATAGATAGATAGATATACAGGTTGAAATCAAGGGCTACAGTCAATTTGGCCAAACACTTCCCTCGTGTTCAAGTTAAACGGGGATGATGCGGTAGCTCAAGTATAATCCTTTCGACGTGCTCAACTACTGATTCGTAAAAGCTAAGTTATCTGCGACAGATGACACTGAAGTACTTGAGAACGAGACAACACTAAGCCTACACACGGTGATCCACTTAAAAAAAGACACAGATGTGTTGTTTCGTCTATTTATTCAAGGCTTAGCGAAGTCATTATACCTGTGCACCAACGCAAACACTGTACCGCCAACTAACGCCGCCAAATTCCGCCAGGATGCAAGATACTTGACCCGACGATTGAGGAAATGCCACAATTTCTATTCAACAAGGGTATCGGGGAACAATAAACAATTACATTGAAATGCCTCGACACCAAAGGCGGTGGTTTTGAAAGCCTATTAGTCATGTCATAGATTTATGAATCAGAAGAAAAGTGCTTTGAACCTTATGAAGTATGTATAGGTTTAGCAGAAAAATGAATTTTAATGTCTCGTTATATCTGCATCTTGCTTTCGTCATTCTACAATACATCAGTGCCTCTCTCTCTCTCCTTCTTTGACATGGTGTAGGCAATTGCCACCTACCGAAGTTTCAGCAAATTGCCAAGAGTGCACTTGTCAACATTGCCCTCAAACGGAATTTAAATGTCGCTCATGTAGAGATTGGATGCAGTAGTTGAGATTCCTCGAGTAGCTCCACTTTCGTCTGCAACACTTCTCAGAA